>NC_091579.1:10377400-10417400 GCF_042767895.1 Penaeus vannamei
CTCCGTCCCTTTCTTTCTCCTTCCCTCCCTCCACCCTCCCCCACCCCCACCCACGACCCTCCCCTCCTTCCCTCCGCCCCTCCCTCCTTCCCTCCCCTTCACGCCCCCGCTCCCCCTGCTTGCTCGCTCACTCTCCCCGAATTAACGAGAAATATTGTAATCTGGAATCCACGTGTGCCACATCCACGCCCGCGAGCCTTTCACTTCCGCTTTCCGTACCCCCGTCGTGGCGTCGACTCCCCCTCCCTCCCTCTTCTTTTTTGCTCCTCCTCCTCCTCATTCTTCTTTTTCTTCTTCTTCATCATCATCTCTTCCTCCTCCTCCTTCTACTCCTCCTCTTCCTCCTCCTCCTTCTACTCCTCCTTCTCCTCCTCCTTCTACTCCTCCTCCTCCTCCTCCTCCTTTTCATCTTCTCATCCTCCTCCCTCATCACCCTCCTCCTCTACATCCCCCTCCTCCTCCTCCTCCTCCTCATCCACCTCTTCTTTTTCCTCCTCCTTTTCCTCCTCCTCCTCATTCTCCTCTTCTTAGCTTCTTCTTGTTCTTCTTCTTTCCCCTCCCCCTCCTCCCTCCTCTTCTCCCAGCTGCCCCAAATTTCCCTTCGGTCTCATTTCCCCAACGTTAACTTGTATTTCCCGCTTCGATTCGGCTCTGCCCTGCCTTGCCCTCCGAGTCTTCTCTAATCGCATTTGCTCTTCCATTCGTTTATTCTCGTTGTCTTTTTTTTTCCTTTTCGTTGTCCTTCACTCCATTTTTTTTTATTGTTTCTATTTTTTCTTGGTCTTCTGTCGTGTTCGTTCTCATCTGGATCCTTGTCTTTCCTCATCTCTCTCTCTCTCTCTCTCTCTCTCTCTCTCTCTCTCTCTCTCTCTCTCTCTCTCTCTCTCTCTCTCTCTCTCTCTCTCTCTCTCTCTCTCACACACACACACACACACACACACACACACACACACACACACACACACACACACACACACACACACACACACACACACACACACACACATACACACTCTCTCTCTCTCTCTCTCTCTCTCTCTCTCTCTCTCTCTCTCTCTCTCTCTCTCTCTCTCTCTCTCTCTCTCTCACTCACTCTCACTCTCAACAGTCTGTGTAGTCTGATTTGATACTTATTACAGTCGGTAATTAATTAGCGATTAAAACTTAGAGATCTTAATTGCATTCTGAATGTGTGTGTGTGTGTGTGTGTGTGTTCGTGTCAGTGTTTACATATATGTATGCGTGTGTGCGCATCTCTTCTCAGTTGTGTCAAAGGTTCATTTATTCTATCATCATTACTAACATTCTTACAATTATAATCGCCATTGCCATTGTCTTTCCCTCTGTATCATCGTCATTTCTGTCATGTCTTCGTTCTTGCATGTCTTCCCACGTCTTCTGCTTCCACGCGGGTGCTCTTTCCAGCCGGATTATCTGTGCGAGACAATTGAGTGTGTCGGGTCGTATGGAATGCATATGGCGCTGTCATTGAATCACGAGACGAATAGATAGATCAGATGTATTTTTATTTGTGGCTGGTAGAGCTTGGGCGTGTTTCGCTTTCTTTATTATTTTTCTTTCTTTCTGTTTTTCTTTTTCTTTCGTTCTGTCTTTCTGTCTTTCTTTTTCTTTCTTTCTTTCTCTCTGTCTTTCAAAAAAAAATCTCTTTTTTTCTTTCTTCCTCTCTTCCACTCTCCCTCATCCACACTTTCTTCCCTTCCTCCCTTCTTGCTCCCTAGCCTTCTCCCTGATTTTTTTTCTCTCTCTGTCTTTCCCTCTTTCCTCCTTTCTTTGCTTCTTTCTCATTCTCTTTTGTACTTACCCCTCCGCCCTCTTTCTCTTCTCGCTTGAACTTTCTCTTTGGCGTTATGTCAGCTTTGCCATTAAGGTTATCAAGCAAGATGCGTGTCTTTCTATTTTCCTCTGATGCGATGCGGAACGTGCTTAGAGCGAGAGAGAGAGCTGGAGAGGAAGAAAGGGTAGGAGGAAGAGGGGGAGAGGGAGAGAGGGGAGGAGGAAGGAGAAGGGAGGGAGAGGAAGGAGGACGAGGAGGAGGAGGTGGAGGAGAGAGAGAGAGAGAGAGGAGGAGGGAGGGAGAGAAAGAATGAGAGAGAGAGAGACAGACAGATAGACTGACTGACTGACAGAAAGCAGGAAAAGAAGACCGAGACCGAGAGAGAGAAATTGCAAGAGTAACTTTGCAGTTTGTCATCACTGGGGCTTCAATGGCGGTTCGATCCGTTGCTGAATCCAGTTTTGTCACACGCCGCGCCAACGACCGTCACGTTACGCTCTCTGCCTCCACGCTTCGTTTTCCGAGATGTCACAAGCTTTCGTTTTCCCTTGACGTGCAATTCGGCAGCTTCAGTGCAAAAAAAAAAAAATCATTAGAATGGTCTTTTGATATTCTGGTTTCACATTAGATTTCTCTCTTCTTTTTTTCTCGTGACTGAGTAATTCATTTTTATCTTAGATTTCTATTTTTTTAACTTTTCTTTCTTTTACAATTTCATTTATGGTTTGAACTTGGACAGTAATCAAGTTTTCCATAGATTTCCGTCATATTTTCTTTTCTTTCATCTTGTTTTTGTTTCTATCTTTTTCTTTTTACTCATACGCATTTGCCTTACTAAAACCTTGTACGTTGTGTGGTGCGGCGCCGCGGGTCTAGCTGGCGGCCGTCAGCTGGGGGGATTGCGTCATCGCGTCATAACGTCACGTGGGAAAACAAGGCAACGGTTCGCATATGCACTCATTCACTCGTTCTCTCACCCACCCACTCACTCGCTCGCTCACCCATTCACCCACTCGCGGTCGCTCTTTCGTTGCTCGCTCTCGGTAAACATGTACGCGTGCTGGCATATTTGGATGCCGTCGTTCATTCATTCTCTTTCTTTCTTTCTTTTTCTCTCTCTATTGCTCTCTCTTTCTTTCTTTCTCTTCTCGTTTATCTTTCTGTATCTCTATCTCTGTCTCTATTCTCCCTCTCTCTCTTATCCCCCAAACACACGCACACTCCTCTCTCTCTCTCTCTCTCTCTCTCTCTCTCTCTCTCTCTCTCTCTCTCTCTCTCTCTCTCTCTCTCTCTCTTTCTCTCTTTCTCTCTTTCTCTCCCCCTCTCCCTCTCCCTCTCTCCCTCTCCCTCTCCCTCTCCCTCTCCCTCTCCCTCTCCCCTCTCCCTCTCCCTCTCCCTCCTCTCCCTCTCCCTCCCCCCCACTGGACGGGCATGCGAGGAGGCGAGCGCAGACGCAGCCACTCGTTAGTCCGTGCTTCGCTCATTTGGCCCGCTTTCCGTAACTCTGGCCCATTGCCGTCAAAACAAGTGTGTTCTTTATTAAATGGCATGACTCATAGTTCACGCACTGACCTCGTTTATCTCTCTCTGTTGCAGGTAAATATCGCGTGGGGGTTTTTGGTCCTTCTCCACCCTCTCCCCTATCGTCCACGGTCGTCCTTCGTGAGGTGTGAGTATAGAGTGGTTAGAGGAAAATGATGATTGGGGTAGGCCAGATTGGGGTTAGATGTTTGATGATTTTGAATTTAGAGATTGGTGGCTATAGTTAGAGAGATGAGTGAAGTGTTGAGTGTATCACGAGGTGTATCTATGAAAGGGGTGTTGAGGGTAGATAGAAATTCGTGGGATAACATTTACTTTTTTATGTAGATAACGTTTTGCTCAAATAATGTAATGTTGCAAAAAGACATGGTATGGCTGCAACCTCCGGTTCGGGACATGTGATGCAACTTTTATCATCTTTCTGGTCAAGCTATAAGTGATCAGCATTACATCATTGCTGTTCTTTCGCTGCTAATATTTTTATTATTATTCTCTCATTCATTTCTTTATCGCTGCTATTTTTTTATCTTTTATTTTTATTGTCGTTATTATTATGTCTCATATATTTATTTATTTGTTTATTTTATTGTGGCTGAATTTTTAAAACTGCAAACTTATTTTTTATGTACCCTGTTGCGTGATTTTGTTTGCATATTCTGTGACAACGAGGCGGCGTTTCGTAACGATGACGTCACCCTTTCTGACGTCGCGATACATATTACCGAAAAGCGTCACAGCAGAAAGGTGGACAAAAGAGGGGAGTATGACCCCCCCCCCCCAAACCAGCAGGAAAAGAAGCGGGAGCGAAAGTAGAGGCAGATGCGAGAGCAGGGGAAGCAGAGGCAGAAGCAGGAGCAGAAGCAGGGACATAAGCGAGAGCAGGAGAAGCAGAGGCAGAAGCAGGGACAGAAGCGTGAGCTGGAGAAGCAGAAGCAGAAGCAGGGACAGGAGCGAGAGCAGCAGAAGCAGAGGCAGAAGCAGGGGGCAGTAGCATCCGTTACGACACTGGGGGGAGAAGGGGACCAGGGATCGATTTTCTAATTATGATGTAATCTGGCCGTGTTTCCTGTCCATGGGTGAAGGTCGGGGAACTTATTATGTGTGTGTTTCGATGGGCATTCGGGGACGGGCGGGGCAGGGGCGGGGGCAAGGGGAGGGGGGTTGTGCAGGGTATGGGGAGGGGAGGGCATAAGAGAGATGTCGTGTTTTTTTTCTTTCTTTCTTCCTTTCTTTCTCTTTCTTTTTCTTTCTTATATTCTCCCTTTCTTTCTTTCTTTCTTTGTCCAGAAGGAGAAAGGCCATGGGATTTTCTGCAAGAAAATTGATCTGGGATTTTATGCAGAAGAAGAATTGTCATGTTTTTTTTCTCTCTTCTTTCTTCTTCTTCTTTTTATCCTGGAAAGTTGGCAAAGGATTCATGCAAAAGAGGAGGCGGCTTGGGACTTGTGCAGAAAGAGAGATGTCACAGGATTCATGCAGCAGGAAAAAGGGCTCGGGATCCATGCACAGAGGAGACTTGTCATGCGATCTATCCAGGCGCGAGTCTTATGCAGCTGGATTTATGCAGGAGATTTCCCTCGGGATTTATGCAGGAAGTAAGGTATCACGGGATTTATATACGGGGGAAATGTGTCAGAAGGAGGAGGCACAGAGGAGGAGGCATAGTACTTCAGTATGTTTTATGTACAAGATTGTCATGCATATAATTAATGCACAGATCACGGCCGCTGCATGATTCACGTATAGCGATGAGACGACGGCAATACTTCAGTGACAGAAGGATTAATATACTTTATACCATTGCTAATTACAATGGGAATCCATAACACGAGCACCCAACGACAAGGAAAACTTCGCGTCGGGAGTCAAAGCAAGGGGCGGGGGGGAGTGGGGAGAGGGTGAGTGGGAGAGGGTGGGGAGCGGGGGAGTGGGGTGAGTGGGAGAGGGTGTGGAGCGGGGGAGTGGGGGTAGAGGTGCGTTTGATTCGGTGGGGAAAGCATCTTGGTGGAGCTTCATCGGCCGTGCGAATGTGAACGGCTGGAGGAGCGGCTTCAGTCTTAGTTGGGTTATTATAACTTCTTTTGGGGGGTAAGTGGGATTTAAGTGGGGAAGGAAGAGGGGAGGGGGCGAGGAAGGGAGGGAGGGAAGGAGAGAGGGAGAGGGAGAGAGAGAAAAAAAGAGGAAGGTTGAGAGAGAGAGAGGGAGGATGGAAATGAGAGAGTGAGGAAGGAACAAGAATAAAGAAGGAACAAAAAAAGCAGAGACGAAGAAGGAACTCCCCAAAAAAAAGATAGAAAGAGAAAAAAGAAAGGAAGCGAGAGGGAAATGAGATCTGGAGAGACCTTCAGACCTGGGCGATGGAACTGCAAACTCCGTCCACCAATGAGTCACCTCCAGTCCCTCACCTCCACGTCGCTAGGTCAGGAGAGACAGTCGAGGTTGTCACACGGGAATTATCATTTTGTTTGGGCTAATCCGTGAGAGTCGGGCAGTAAAATTAGCATTCGGGGGGAAAGAAAGAAAGAGAGAGAGAGAGACGCGAAGAGGAGAGAGAGAGAGATGCGAAGAGAAGAGAAAGAGAGATGCGAAGAGAAGAGAAGAGAAAGAGAGATGCGAAGAGGAAAGAGAGAGAGAGACAAACAGACAGACGCGAAGAGAGAGAGAGAGAGAGAGAGAGAGAGAGAGAGAGAGCCGCAAGGAGAAAAGAGAGAGGGAGAGAGAGAGAGACGCAAAATTAACTCCTCGTTAATCTTGCTAGTCGCTCGTCGCGGGGCGCTGTCAGTTGTTTTAGGAGAATGAAGAGGCGAGTCCGCAGTCGCAAATCAATCGGTTCTGCCGTGTGAATAATGCGTGGGTGACTGCAAGAGGCAAGGAAACTGGTGGATGCTTATACAGTGTCGTGCAGGAATCTTTCGTCGCCGCTGTCTATCCGTTTCTCTTTTAAGCGCATTACTGATCCCCACAGAAAATCATGTATGCATTGACACGTCAAACTTGCTTAATACACGCAGGGAAGATGAGTTCTCCCACTACGCCAACAGGTTAACAGCGATTTTAGAAGCGAAGGGAAGGATAGACAAAGGAAGGAAGACGATAGAGATGGAAAAGGGGAAGGAAGGAGAAGGTAAGGGTGTCAAGGAGGAGAGGGGAGGGAGAGAGGGGGAGAGGAGGGAAGGAGAAGTGGTAGGATGAAGAGAGAGTCTGTACCTGCACTGTGCTTGAGTGATGGTTAAGCTGATTTTATGCTCCGCAAAGCTTCGTCAGCCTTGAAATTTCCTTTTTCCCTCTTCCTCTTCCTCTTCCTCTTTTTCCCCCTCTCCCCATATCCTCCTTTTCTCTCCTTTCATCCTCACCTCCTTCCTCCCCAACTCTTTGATAAAACACCACTCTTGATATTCAGACACGGAAGATGTCTGAAGGGCGATATCCCCGTGTCCCTTTCTTCCTTTTTCCTTCAGTATCTCTGTTCCTTCTTCTCCTTCTCTCTCTCCTACGTTATTTCTCTCTTCCAGTCTCTCTCCAGTTCTGTCTCTCTCCCCTCCCCACCCTATTCCCCTCGCCCTAGTTCTGTCTCATCCCCTTCTCCAACCCGCCTCCTTTTTTACCTTCCTCTCCCTCTCCCCGTTCCCTACTTCCATCCCCTCCCCTCCCCCTGCTTTCATCTCCTCCCTGCCCCCCCCCCTCTCTCTCTCAGGTAGGATGAGGGGCAGGACAACGTGCCACCTCGAGAACGATCACCAAGGGCTTCCCATTGAGGCTCTCCCTGCCTCGTCTCTCTTTCTTTCGTTCTCTCGCTCTCTCTCTTTCTCTTTCCCTCCCTCCCTCCCTCCCTCTCCCTCTCCCTCTCCCTCTCTCTCTCTCTCTCTCTCTCTCGCTCTCGCTCTCGCTCTCTCTCTCTCTCTCATGAGGCCTTTAATTTTTTATATATATAATCCCTCTCTTTGTCTTCAGTAATTTCTCCCTCTTTACCTCTAACAAATATAGAAAAAAGTACCCCAAAGAATTGGAATAGCTACATAGAGGCAAAGATAATAGAAGACTAGAATGAACAAAGAACAGACAAACAAGCGTAAGAGTAGAAAGAAGGGGGAGGCTCGGAGAGCTCGAGAGGGGGAGAGCGGAGTTGGCTAACATTGCGGCGGGACAGACTAAACCTCCCGAGCTGTGACGGGCGCTGGTCACGTGACCGAAGCTGTTTTGGCGTCGGTGGGTGTCGGTCGGGAAACAAAAGTCGGGCTGGAGGTCGGGGGAGAGCTTGGGAGAGGTTTCGTTTCGAGTAGGGGTTGGAGAAGGGAGGAGGAGGAGGGGGAAGAAGGGGGGAGGGGGGATATGTGGTGCGTGTTTTTTTTTTTTATGCGTGTCCGTATGCATGTATGTATCTATGTATGCAAGTGGTGGCATTGTGTGTGTGTGTATATGTGTGTGTGTGGGTCTGTGTCTGTATTGTTAGAGCTTGACCTTGAGGGGAAAAAAAGAAAACGCCAGGTGGCACAACGTTCAAAAGAGGATCTGTCGCCATAGAACGACGGCGGGGGAGGGGGGGGGGATAAGGGAGGGGTGTATGCCTCGGTGGTGTCGTTGTCCTACACGTGAATACTCTATTACTCCTTGCATCCTCTGCCGTGCCTCCAAGGTCCGTGTATCCTACGCCGCGCATCCTCTGCCGTACCTCCTAGGTCCGTGCATCTTACGCCGTGCTTCCCCTGCCGTACTTCTAGGTCCGTGTACCCTACGTCGTACATCCTCTGCCGTACTTCAAGGACCGTGTATCCTACGTCGTACATCCTCTGCCGTACTTCAAGGACCGTGTATCCTACGTCGTACATCCTCTGTCGTGCCTCCTAGGTCCGTATCTTCTGCCGTACATCAGTCCCTACCGTGCTAGAGCGAGGTATAGCCAGGGGTATAGAGGTATGGGGGCATGGGCAGGTGTATGGAGGTATGGGCAGGGGTATGGCGGTATGAGTTGGGTTTTGGGGGTATGGGTAGGGGTATGGGGGCATGGGCAGGTGTATGGAGGTATGGGCAGGGGTATGGGGGTATGAGTTGGGTTTTGGGGTATGGGGGTATGGGTAGGGGTATGGGGGTATGGGTTCCAGAATCAGGGGAGCCAGTCGTGATGGGGGATTTTAGGGAGAAGGGGGAGGGGGGGTGGGAAGGAAATTCAAGGGTGTGTTTTGTTTGCTGTGTGTGTTGACTCAGCGTTTTTGGGTTTGTGTAGCGTGTGTGTGTGTGTGTATGTATGTGAAAGAGAGAGCGAGAGGGTATGTGTGTGCGTGGATGTGTGTGTGAAAGAGAGAGAGAGAGTATATGTGTGCGTGGGTGTGCGCGCGCATTTGTGTTTGCGTGCGTGTGTGAAAGAGAGAGAGAGAGAGAGAGAGAGAGAGAGCGTGTGTGTGTGCGTGTGTGTGAAAGAGGGAGAGAGAGAGTGGGTGTGGGTGTGCATTAATGTGTGTATGCAAGAATGTATGTGTCCGTGTCCTCTTACGGGCGTGCGGGCGGGCAGGGCTGGCAGGGGCGGCGCGGGCGGCACAAGTATCGACCTTTACGACCTGCACGGTAGCGGCGATCCCCCCAGGGCAATTATCGCAGGCGGGATCCTCGTCTTGTGGTCCCTACCCTCCTTTTCCTTTCCTTCCTTTCTTCCCTCTTTTCCCTCCCTCCCTCCCTTCCCTCTTTTCCCTCCCTCCCTCCCTTCCCTCTTCTCCCTTCCTCCCTTCATCCTTCCCTGCCTCCCTCCCTCCCTTTATCTTTCCCTTTTCCTTTCTTCGCTCCTTCCTTTTCCTTTATCCCTCCCTTTCTTCTAGCTTTCCCTCGCTCCAGTATTTCAGTTTTTCTCTCTTCGCTCTTTTCCGTTATCTTCCTTTCCTTCCGTCCTTTCGTTTTTTTTTTTTTTTCTTACTTTTTTCCCTTTGTTTTTTTTTGTGTAAATATTATTTAAATCGAAAACTCTCCAGGTTTTGTGTTTTCTTCATCTCTCCATCCCTTCTAATCTCCTTTTGGTTATTTCTCCTCATATCCTCTCTTCCTCACTCTCTCCTTTCGCTTCCGCCCTTCCTTCCGGCCTTATTTCCATCTTCCATCTTTCCCTTCCCTCTTTTCACTCCTTATCCCCCCCCCTCTCTCCCTCTCTCTCTCTCTCTCTCTCTCTCTCTCTCTCTCTCTCTCTCTCTCTCTCTCTCTCTCTCTCTCTCTCTCTCTCTCTCTCTCTCTCTCTCTCTCTCTCTCTCTCTCTCTCTTTCTCTCTTTCTCTCTTTCTCTCTTTCTCTCTCTCTCTCTCTCTCTCTCTCTCTCTCTCTCTCTCTCTCTCTCTCTCTCTCTCTCTCTCTCTCTCTCTCTCTCTCTCTCTCTCTCTCTCTCTCTCCCTCTCTATCCCCCCCCCCCCCGGCGCAAGGACATGACTAACGCTAGATTTTGTCGCATTCATCAAGCAGCGTTGCCAATTAGCCGGCGGGAAATTCGCATCTCCGGCGTAGGCAACACTGGCAGAGGAGTTAACTTTGAGCGAAGGAGAAGGAGAAGAAACAAAAAAAAAGAAGAAAACAAACGGAAACGAAAAGAAAAAAGAAAGAGGAAAACAAACGAAAACGAAAAAATAAAGGGAAACAAACGAAAACGAAAAGAAAAAAAGAAAGAAAAAAAACACGAAGAAAAAAAAACGAAAAGCGTACAAGGGAAGCAAGCGTGATTGGGAGGTAAATAGAACTTAGAGAAAAGAAAAAAAAATGAACTGATGAAATAAAAAAGGACAGGAAGACGCGAGACGAATGAGGGAAATAGATTAGAAGCAAAAGAGGAAGAAGTGGAGGAGAATTTTGTCGAGAAGAGGTGTAAGAGGAGGAGTGAAAGGAAGAGGAGGAAGAGGAGAAGGAGGAATGCAATTAAGGAAGGGTGATTAATCGACAAAGAAGAGGAGAAGGGTGACGGAGAGGAATAAACATGAACTATTGAGAGCTGAGATGCTGATAAACGAAGTGCAAAGACATAACAGGGAAGAGGAAGGCGAAGAGGTGAAGATGGAGATGAGGGGGCGGGGGGTGAAGGAAGGAGTGGGGGAACGGGGGGAGGGAAACAGAGGGAGGGCGCCGGGAGGAGAGAGAAGGGGGGACTGAGGGAGAGGCAGGGAGGGGACTAGACTTGCAGGAGTGTTGCAGGGAGAGGGGAGGAATAGGGAGTGCTGCAAAGAGGGAAAGAAGAGAAGAGGAGGAGGAGGAAGAAAGAAAGGAAGTGGATGGGCGGTAATGAGTAAAAAGAGTGTGGAAGGGATAAGGAAGGGGACAGGCAAGACGGAGAGGGGAAAAGAAGGGAGGGAATGAGGACGAGGACAGAACAGGGGGAAAGGGGAAAGGGAGGGGAAAAAAGGGGGAAAGAAATTGGGGAGAGGAGACAGAAGAGGATGCGGAAAGAGGAAATGAGGAAATGGGAGAGGAGGAAGAGGTGACGGAAAGAATAAAGAGAAAGAGGCGTGAGGGGGAGGGAGGAGGAAGTGTGAAAGAGAGAGGTGTGGGGGGATTGCGTTAGATGGGAATGGGGGGGGGGGGGGAGCTTAAATAAAGCAGGGGGTGTTAGGGGGGTTTGAGTAGGTGGGGATGAGAGGAGAAGGGGGGGGGAGGGGGACCGTTGGCAGCGTGGAAACAGGAACGTGTCAAGCGAGTCCCCTGAGGCGCCTGTGTTGACTATTGCAACCTCCTCTGTTGACACTCGTTTGGCCTTGACCCCTTTTTTTCCCCTTCACAAATTCACCGAGTGGATTCCTCCCTGGGAGAAGCAACGTGAAAAAAATGAGACAGGGTGAGGGAGGGAGAGGGGGAGAGAGAGGGAGGGAGGGAGAGAGAGAGAGAGTGAGAGGGAGGGAGGGAGAGAGAGAGAGAGTGAGAGGGAGGGAAAGAGAGAGGGGGGGGGAGGGGAGAGAGAAAAATACAATAACCTTGAATAGGGTTATAGTTGTGAGAATGATACTCGGTACCTCGAAGAAGGAGATAAGGGTAGATAAAGGGGGGGAAATAGTAAAAGGAAATCCTGGAAAACCAAACAAGGGGAATACAGGAAGGGCCGGAATATAGCATGCCGTCGCGTTGCCGTCGAAGGAAAAGGAGGAGGAAGGAAGGAAGGGAAAAAAAGGAGGAAAATAGCTCGTAAATAGGACACGTGTGTAAGCATGGCACTGGATCGGGGACTCTCGTAGCGACGCTCATTATGTCGCTACGGTTTGACGGCGGGGGGGGGGGGAGGGTGAGTATGGAGAATGGGAGAAAAGGGGGGAGTTGGGGAGAGGGAGGGAGAGAAGTGGGAGGGAAGGAGTTAGGAAGAGTGAAAAAAGAGGAAGGTGGATGGGGTGGAGGAGAGGTGGGAGGAGACTGGAAGACGGAGAGGGAGGAGTGAGGGAGAGGATAATGACGTTAAGGTAAGGATTGCCATCGAGTTGTTGCAGTTTATGGCGAGCAACGGACCTTGAGGTGAATGGAGAAATTTAGGGTGTGTGTGTGTGCGTGTGTGTGTGTGTGTGTGTGTGTGTGTGGGTGTGTATGTGCGTGTGCATGTGCATGTGCGTGTGCGTGTGCGTGCGTGTGTGTCTCTCTCTCTCTCTCTCTCTCTCTCTCTCTCTCTCTCTCTCTCTCTCTCTCTCTCTCTCTCTCTCTCTCTCTCTCTCTCTCTCTCTCTCTCTCTCTCTCTCTCTCTCGCGATTGTTTGGGCTTGTTAAAGGAACGTACAAAGGTGCGTGATAAGGCAAAGCGTTTGACATGGGAGCTGAAAGAGATCTGGCGGAAGATAACGTTCGTAAGAGAGATAAAGGGAGAGAGAGTGGCGAAGGAAGGAGACGAAGAGAGGGGAAGAAAGAGAGATAAAGGGAGGGAGAGTGACGAAGGAAGGAGACGAAGAGGGAAAAGAAAGAATCGAAAGTAAAGGGAAGGGAAGGAGAGGTTGGAGTATGACAAGGGAAGAGAGGAAGGCGATAGAGAAAGGGGATAAAAGAACGATCAGAAAAATGGATGGTGGAAAAGGGAGAATGAGAAAGAGAGGAAAATAAGGTCGGTAGAAGAAAAAAAAGAAAGACAATGCACGAAATGTTGAGGACGTCAGTGATAGGGAAGGAGGAGAGAGAAACAGAAGACAAGGAAGAAAGGGAAGAGAAATCCGACACCCGGCCGTGAAATGCATGAATGAGTGTAGCGCCTGGGCGGAGGAGAGGGCTCGCGTCATGCACCCGCGCGCGCACACACATGCACTTACACGCACACACACACACAAATACACGCACACACACACACACATACACGCACGCACACACACACATACACGCACGCACACACACACATACACGCACGCATGCACGCACACACACACACACACACACACACACACACACACACACACACACACACACACACACACACACACACACACACACACACACACACACACACACACACACACACACACACACACACACACGCACACACACACACACACACACACACAAACACACACACACACACACGCTCACACACATACACACACACTCACTCACTCACTCACTCACTCACTCACTCACTCACTCACTCACTCACTCACTCACTCACTCACTCACCCACTCACTCACCCACTCACCCACTCACCCACTCACCCACTCACCCAAAAGCGGCCATCGACCACCGCCGAGGGTTTGCGAGGAGTGGTGGCAACAGCTCGGAGCCAAGTAGCAAGCGCATGGCCGGGGTTAAGGTTGGCCAATTAAGATATAGCGTCGCCCGCGCACGCCTTGTCCTCGCATTATTAGTCTTATTCCTATTCTTCTGTATTATCATCATATGATTATTACTGTTGTCATTTAACTTCTTCATCTTCTCCCCTCACTTCGTCTTTTAAAAGGAAAATGGCGTTTCCCTCTCTTTTCCTTATTTGCATGTTTTCTTTGCAATCAGAGCACCATGCAGCATGACTAATTTCACGCCCCCCCCCCCCAAAAAAAAAAAAAAAAAAAGTATGCACATGTAATTATGCCAGATGGGAGCGATGTAAACAAAAAACCCAGTGATGATTTTTTTTATGTATTCAGGGGAATGATGCTTTGAAAAAAACAAAGTAGGAGAGGAGGAGTAAAGGAAATTAGCATGAAATAGGAAGAGGAAAAAAGGAGAGAAAGGAAATGGAATAAGGTCGTAGGTTTATTCCTATTAAACGATGGAGAGAGAAAGAGAGAGAGGGAGAGAGAGAGAGAGAAAGAAAGTTCTAAGAAGAACCAAGGGTAAAAAAATAAGAGTAGACATACAGAAAAAATAGAGATTCCAAGAGAAAACAAGGAAGCTGTATATAGTGTTACGAGAGGCCTGGTCACGTGACTTGCCTGGGGGCCAATTAGGCGGAGGCGAGTTTGACTGATGGCACAGACTGCCCTGAGGATTCTTGACAGCCTTGACAGATAAGGGTTCGGAGGAAGGGAAGGGATAGGGGAAAAAAGGTAGGTGAGTGGGGGAAAATCAGGGAAGGGGGAGAAGACGAATAAAGTGTGTCTGGGGGGGGGGGGTGAGAGAGAAGGAGAGAAGGCAGATAAATGGGGGAAATTAGGGAAAGGGAGAAGACATAAATGGGGGAAATAAAGGTAAAGAGAGAAGGCAGATAAAAAGAGAATATAGGTAGGGTGAAGACAAATAAACGAAGGAAAATTATTTAGAAAGGAGATAACAAGACATAACAAGAAAGAGTGGGAAAGCGAATGAGAAAACGAGTCAAGTAAAAGTGGGAAAAGGATGAAAGCAGACACAGGAAAAGGGCAGAATGAAGGGAGGAATTAGGAGAGAGAAGAGAGATGGCGACAGAGCCAGGATGATGATGCAACTTGACTCCCTAATTACATTATGGATGAACTTTGCCTCGCTTCTTATCAGACTTGGTGAAGTTTATTGTGTCGTCTTGTCTAAAGCATGACTGAGGTATGATGTTGTAATCTGGACGTTAAAATATGCAGTCTTGTTTTTTTTCTGTCGCTTCTTACTCTTTCTCTATTTTTCAGTCTCTCTCTCATTCTCTTTCTCTCTCTCTCTCATTCTCTCTCTCTCTCTTATTCTCTCTCTCTCTCTCTCTCTCATTCTCTCTCTCATTCTCTCTCTCTCTCTCTCTCTCTCTCTCTCTCTCTCTCTCTCTCTCTCTCTCTCTCTCTCTCTCTCTCTCTCTCTCTCTCTCTCTCTCTCGTTTCTCATTTCTCTCTCTCTCTCTCTCTCTCTCTATCTCTCTCTCTCTCTCTCTCTCTCTCTCTCTCTCTCTCTCTCTCTCTCATTTTTTTTTCTCTCTCTCTCTCTTTCTCGCTCTCTCTCTCTCATTCTATCTCTCTCTCTCTCCTTCTATCTCTCTCTCTCTCTCTCTCTCTCTCTCTCTCTCTCTCTCTCTCTCTCTCTCTCTCTCTCTCTCTCTCTCTCTCTCTCTCATCTCTCCCATTCTCTCTTCTCTCTTTCTCATTCTCTCTTCTCTCTTCTCTCGTCTCTCTTCTCTCCATTCTCTCTCTCTCTCATTCTCTCTCTCTCTCATTCTCTCTCTATCTCACATTCTCTCTCTCTCTCTCTCTCTCTCTCTCTCTCTCTCTCTCTCTCTCTCTCTCTCTCTCTCTCTCTCTCTCTCTCTCTCTCTCTCTCTCTCTCTCTCTCTCTCTGTTCATTCTCTCTCTCTCTCTCTCCCCCATTCGCTCATCTCTCTCACACATTCTCTCTCTCTCTCTCTCTCACATTCTCTCTCTCTCTCTCTCTCTCTCTCTCTCTCTCTCTCTCTCTCTCTCTCTCTCTCTCTCTCTCTCTCTCTCTCTCTCTCTCTCTCTCTCTCTCTCTCTCTCACCCCACACACATTCTCTCTCTCTCTCTCTCTCTCTCTCCCTCTCTCCCTCTTTTGACGCTAGCACCCTCTATCTCCCCCCCAAACATAATAAAAAAAAATAAAAGATAGTAAAAAATAACTCCTAACGTATTTCCTAATTCATTCATTTATCCACCGCAACCCCCGACCATGACCCATCCAACCGAAGATCTTCTCCTTCGGGGCAAATATAGACCCAAAACGGGGAAGGATCTCAATGGCCAAATATCCCCGGCCGGGATCTGTTGTCCCGGGTTGAATATTTAAGTCGGACTCCGCTCGGTGAAATGGGTCCGTGACACAGGTGGGGTCGCTGTGCTAAATTTTTGACCCCGCCTTGTCTGTTCTGCCTGTCAGGTGCGGCGGAAGCGCGGCGGCCAGGCTTGCATGTAATGAATTATTGGTTTTCGGGTTTTCCTCCTTTTTTGGGGGGGTTGTTTTGGCTCGCGTTTTTTTTGTTTGTTTGTTTTGTTTTGTTTATCATTTTATTTGTTTATTTGTTTATTTTTTGAAGGGGGTATTTTTGGTGTTTTTTCATGGTGGGGAGGGTTTGCTTAGTTTTATTTGTTTTGTATTTCTGTATTTTTTTCTCGTTTGTTTTCTCGTAGTCTGGTGTTATTTTCCCTTATGTATATATATTTTTTCGTTCTTTTTTTCGTCCTCCGTATTTTTTCCCGCTTCTTGCTCTTTTTTTCTACACCTCTCTGCTTTTTTTGTGTGTGAGTGTGTTTTGCGATATTTTTGTACCCTCAACGTGTTTACTTTTTTACTGGAAGTTTTTGGTTCTTGGGTCGATTCACGCTTTCTGGTTTCCCTTGGCGATGTTCTCTTCTGCTTTCCTTTATCGGGTTAGCCTTTTTACCTTTGTTTTACTTTTATCTTATTTTCTTTTACCCCCTCTTCCAAGGTGTGTTTCCCTGTTTTAGTAATGATGCGGCCCTCTCGCTCTCTCTCTCTCTCTTTCCCTCCTCCCTCTCTTCCTTCCCTCCTCCCTCTCTCCCTTCCCTCCTTCCACCTCCCTCCTCCTTCCACGATATTCAAAACCTGCTTCAGTCTTCTGCCCTTATCCAAACTCATCCCCCCTGTCTGCCCCCCCTGCGAACTTTCTTCTCATCTCCTTTTCCCTTCTCTCCCCCTCTTCTCCTTTTCTCTCTCCATCTCCCTCACTTGTTTCTCTCTCCCGTCCTCTCCTTTCCCCCTATTGTTTCCCTTCCTCCATCCTATCCCCTCTCCCTCATTTGTTCTCTCTCTCTCTCTCTATCCTCTCTCCCCCTCCTGTTTCCCCCGTCTCTCCCTCCCCCTCTCCTGTTTTTTCCCTCCCTCCTATCCCCTCTCTCTCTACCTCCTTTCTATCCCCTCTCCTCCTCTTTCTCTCCCTCCCTCCTATCCCCTCTCTCCCTCCTGTTTCTCTCCCTCGTCCCTCCCTCTCCCCAACTCTGCATTAGTGTGCACCCCGGGGGGCTTATTACCCTGGCTGATCGACCCCCATTCCTCCTCCCCCCCCCCCCCTTCCCCTCTCTTCAGTACTCCCTTCCCGTCTCCACTCCCCCTCTCTCACTCTTTTTCCGCTGCTTGTACCTGACATCTCTTTCCATCCTCGCTTGTCTTTTTCTTTTTCCTCTTGTTTCTCCTTTATTTTCTCTTCCTTCTCTCTCCGCCGTTCTTCTTCCTCCTATCTCTTTCTTCTTCTCCCTCTTTCCTCGTCGTTCCTCCTCCTACTCCTTTTTCTGTTTCCTTTTGTCTCTTGCTCCTTCTACCCCCCCCCCCCGCGGTCTGTCTCCTCCCTCTTCTTCCTTCCTCCTACCTTTTCATTCTTTTTTTTCCTCTCCCTTTTCTCCTCCACCATTTCCTCCTCCTCGCAGATTGCTTATTTATTGATTATTCACTTGTTCCTTTACCCATTAAATGTTATTATTTTCAGTGGACACAATCATCTTTTCGGGCTTTTGCTTTTGGCTTCTCTCCTTCTCTTTTCTTGTTAATTTCTCTTTTTGTTTGAAACGAATTCCCGTATTTTTTCTCTTATTACTCTTCCACGTTCTCTCTCTCTCTCTCTCTCTCTCTCTCTCTCTCTCTCTCTCTCTCTCTCTCTCTCTCTCTCTCTCTCTCTCTCTCTGTCTCTCTGTCTCTCTCTCTCCCTCCTCCCTCTCTCTCCTCTCCCTCTCCCTCTCCCTCTCCCTCTCCCTCTCCCTCTCCCTCTCTCCCTCTCCCTCTCCCTCTCCCTGTCCCCTCGCTCCTTCGCGCTTCTTATTTACATTTCTCATCAAGTCCCTCCGTCTCCCTCGTTCTGGCTGTGCCTCTTGTTATGTATTATACGTTGCTCATTATTATCATCGTGTCTCTTTTTACTTCATTTTTTTTCCTTCGTTCTAGTTAAGGTATTGACTTTAATTCCCTTAGCATTGTTTTCTTTCCCCTTCCTCCCCTCCTTCCTTCCTTCCATTCTCAACTTCCCCCCCTTCTTCCCCCCTTCCCATTCTCGCCTTTCTGGGCTATTTTAACGTATTCCCGTTTTTTTTCTCTCTTGGTCTCCCTCCTCTCTCTCGGTCTTCGCCGATTGCCCTCTCCCCCCTTCCTCCCTCTCTTTCCTCTCTCCCCTCGTCTCCCCTTTGTGGCACTTTTCCCCTCAGCGGGGTCGCTCTGGTGTGGGGAGAAGGAGGGGAGGGGAAAGGGGGGAAGGGAGAAGGAAGAGGGAATTTAGGAAAGGAAAGAGGGAAGGAAGGGAAATGTAAAACGTGAAATGAAAGGAGAGAGATGGGAAGGAACAGGCAGAGAAGGGAGGGAGACGGGAAAGAACAAGCAGAAGAAGAGGAGAAAATAGGAAATGCTGCAGGAAAGAAGAGAGGAAAAAAAAGGAAAGGAAATTTGGAGGAAGTACAAGATAAGATGAAGTATACATATATGAACTAAGAAGAAAAAGGAAAGAGAGAGAGAGACAGACAGACAGACAGACAGAAAGAACGAGAGAGAATGAGGGAGAGAGGAGCAGAAAGTAAGTAAGAAAGAAAGAAAGAGCGCGGTAAAGAAATGAGAGAAGAAACTGTCATCCAATCCTTCAGATGAAAGGGAGACATTTGTGAAGTATTGTTAATGCAATCGTGAAAAGTGACTTGAATGGGACGAAGGTATTGATTTTTTTTCTTCTTCTTGTGATCAAAAGACTGAGCGAGAGGGGAAAGGGGAAAAGGGGGGAGGGGAGAGGTTAAGGGGAGACAGGTTGAGAGAGTAAGAGTCTGTGTGTGTGTGTGTGTGTGTGTGTGTGTGTGTGTGTGTGTGTGTGTGTGTGTGTGTGTGTGTGTGTGTGTGTGTGTGTGTGTGTGAGGGGAGGTGATGTGTTTTCTTTTCTTTTTGTCAGCTTGGTTGTGTGTGTGTTTTGTGTGGTTACAGTGGATGTTGTTTTAGCAATTTGTCTCTCACTCTTTCGCTGTCTATCTGCCTGCCTCACTTTATCTCTCTCCCTCACCCTCACCCTCTCTCCTTCCCTGCTTCCCTCCTTCCCTTCTCCCCCCTCTTCCTCCCTCCCTTCCCCTTTCACGTTTTCTACTCTTTCTATCTAGCCATCTGTCTATCTGTATATCTGCAGTCTGCCACGGGTCATCTGTAGGCACGCGGCGAAGGTCTCGCTAGTTAGTTCCGCGTGAACTTGTGATAATTCCCTCTAAACACTGCCGTCGGAGCAGAGGGTCCTGGGCCTCGCCTCGTAAATATGTTGAGCTGGCACCTGCATGTTGATGAGTTGCCACTGCGGCGGTTCTGTCACCTGGCCTCGTCCGAAAGCACACTCGAGACATACTTGGGGAACTTTTTTCTTTTTTTCTTTTTCTTTGTAGTAGAGGCTTCGTTATTTGGTTCGGTTTCTTTTGGTCTGCTTTTCGCTTTTTCTTCTGTGGTACCAGCGTATTGGCGTCATTGTCACCATCGTCACCATCATTACCACCACTACCACTCCCATCACCACCCCCATCATCAGTACCATTATCATCAATACCATCATCATCATCATCCCCACCATCACCATCACCACCACCAATCATCACCATCACCACCACCAATCATCACCATCACCACCACCAATCATCACCATCACCGCCACCATCATGGTTTTAGTATACATCAGCCTTCCCTCCCGCTCTGGAGACAAGCGGCATATCGCATGGAGTGCACGCTCACCACATAAAGTTAGTGGGAATTAGCCAAGACGATATGCTCAATCTCCGGACAATACGGGACTGAAGAATATCCTTTGAGCTTAAGTGACATAACAGCATTTGGAGGAAGTTTCCTTTGTCTTACCATAATTGGAAACAAAAGATATATATAGATATAACGCTATGACACAGTTCTTAGAATTTTGGAAGTCGGGGAATATCATACCGAGAATTTGAAAGTTGTAATAGGACAAAGTTGGTGAGGAAATAAAAAGCATGACAGTGTACATGCATAGTATGTAGAAATTACATGTATGGACGCAAAGTTGGGTTCCGACTGCTGCAGCAGCCACTTACACCTTGCACAAGTGTGTCTAGATTACACCCTGTGACGTTCAGTATTATCCGATGTTCTGTACTGATCTATATTCGTTGCCATTATCAGATCCGCCAGAAAATACATAAAGGAAAAGAGCTTAGCGGAAATAGACGGACGATTATTTCTACACAGTATTACTCAGAAAGCATTGACCCAATAGATTTTTTTTCTGTCTGTACATGTCATTTTAGCGAGTCGGTAGATGTCTTTGCTGTTTTATCTCTCTCTCTCCTCTCTCTCCTCTCTCTCTCTCTCTCTCTCTCTCTCTCTCTCTCTCTCTCTCTCTCTCTCTCTCTCTCTCTCTCTCTCTCTCTCTCTCTCTCTCTCTCTCTCTCTCTCTCTCCCTCTCCCTCTCCCTCTCCCTCTCTCTCTCTCTCTCTCTCTCTCTCTCTCTCTCTCTCTCTCTCTCTCTCTCCCTCCCTCCCTCCCTCCCCTCCCTCCCTCCCTCCCTCCCTCCCTCCTCTCCTTCCTCCCCTCTCTCCCTTCCTCCCCTCCTCCCCCCTTCTCTCTCTCTCTCTCTCTCTCTCTCTCTCTCTCTCTCTCTCTCTCTCTCTCTCTCTCTCTCTCTCTCTCTGTCTCTCTCTCGCTTTCTCTCTCTCTCTCTCTCTCTCTCTCGCTTTCTCTCTCTCTCTCTCTCGCTTTCTCTCTTACTCTTCTCTCGCTCTCGCTTCCTCTCCCTCCCTTCCCTCCCCAACCCTCCCCCACCTTCCCATCACAACACGGCGCTCTTCGCTTGTGGCTTCTCTCTCTCTTCTCGTCGCCTCGACTCCATTTCCCCCTTCGTGGCTGTCCTATTAATTCAAGATGAGTGTTGTGTTGTAGGGCTTCCGGTGGATACTTAATGATTAATGCGTTGTGTAGAGGATGGATGGATGGATAGGTAGAGGAGGAGGAGGATTTGGTGGTGGTGGTTTTGCATAGCTGCCTTGATCTCCGGTGGATGGGTGGGTGGATAGAGGAGGTGGAGGTGGTTATGGTGGTTTTGCATAGCTGCCTTGATCTCTGGTGGATGGGTGGATGGATAGAGGAGGTGGAGGTGGTTATGGTGGTTTTGCATAGCTGCCTTGATCTCTGGTGGATGGGTGGATGGATAGAGGAGGTGGTGGTGGTGGTTTTTGCATAGCTGCCTTGATCTCTGGTGGATGGGTGAATGGATAGAGGAGATGGTGATGGTGGTGGTTTTGCATAGCTGCCTTGATCTCTGGTGGATGGGTGGATGGATAGAGGTGGTGGTGGATTTTGCATAGCTGCCTTGATCTCTGGCGGATGGATAGATGGAGGGAAGAGGTTGGGTTGCATAGCTGCGGTGACTTCATGTGGATGGGTGGATGGATGGATGAGACTAGGTGGATGAAAAGCTTTCGAATAAATGAAAGATTGGAAGGTGATAAGGATAATGATCGAAAGGTAAATTTAAGAATCCATTCTTCTTATCATTGGGTGATCGAACAGATGTTTATGGCATTTATGTTATTTTTGGAATGGATCATTAATAGTTGTAAAGCATATACATATATATATATATATATATATATATATATATATATATATATATATATATATATATATATATGTATATATATATATATATATATATATATATATATATATATATATATATATATATATATAATTTAATTTCTGTATTATTTTTAGGATGTCCAATCTAGGTTGTAAACCATGATTTCTTTTACTTCCTGTACTTTAACTTTTTCCTCCATTGTTTTAACGTGTATAATGACCTAAGTACACATGCGAAAATATCTGTTTCGTTTAGAAGTTTTGTCGGCCACATCTCACTACATACAATGAAACACGTACATGTACTGCACATGTGTACTTGACAAGGACTCCCTCAACCGTTACCGTTCGTTCCCTCGCAGGTAGTCCAATACCCATTCGAGAACTTTCGAGAACAAAGCGAGAGTCCTGAATCACAACACCATCTTCGAAAACGGACTAAGGTTTTTTTCATCTTCTTTTCCATTTCCATTTGTCCATTTATTTATTTATTTATTTATTATTATTTTGTCGATAAACGTCTCGTATTCCGGGCGTTCGAAATGAGGTCGTCCTTGTGTCCGTTGCTTGTTCCGATGTAACGGTCTTAACGTGCGTCGGAGATTTGAATTTGAATTTGAATGTGTTTGTGGGTTCTCCGGAATAGACGTTCTCTTTTTTCATCGGCGGAATTCGTGGAGGATTTTTTTTATGGTCTAAGGAATTTTTTGGGATGCATGTGTATATATATTGTTATTGTTGGTATTATTATTGTTATTGTTATTGTTGGTATTGTTTTTAATTATTTTTGTCATTCTATTTTGTTATTATTATTGTAGTTCTTATTGTTATTATTATCAAATATATTGAGTTCAGAGCTACTTTACTAGTACAATGAAAATTATGACGAAAAATAATGAGACCTCTTTCATGTATATTTTTATTTTATTTTTTGCATCATATTTGTACTTGAAAGTCTTCTCTCTCACTACCTTTTTTCTCTCATTTCTCCTTCCCTCCCATCCCTCCTTTCACCTTTCTTCTATCCTTTCTCCCCCTCCCCCTTCCTTCCCTCCTCTCACCTTACTTTCCCTGTCTCCATCCCCCTTCTCGCCTCATTTTTTTTTCTCTCACGTCCTTTCTTCTCTCCTTTCTCACTCCCTCCCTTCCCTCCTCTCATTTCCTTTCTTCTCTCCTCTCTCCTTCCTTCCCTTTCTTCCCCTCACCTTTATTTTCTCCTTTCTCTCCCCTCCCCCTTCCCTCCTCTCACCTTTCTTCTTTCCTTTCTCTCTCCCTCCCTTCCCTACTCCTACCTTTTTTCTCTCCTCTCTCCCTCCCTCCCTTTCCTCCTCTCCTTTCTCCCTCCTTCCCCCCTCCTCTCACCCTGCCTCCCTCGCTCCCCATCCACCCTCCTGCTCTTCTTCTTTTTATTCTTTTTTCCTTTTTGTTTCTTGACCCCGTGCCGCCGCGGAGTGTCCCAGCGGACGCAGGCACTATCCCCGTCTAATTTTACGTGGTAAGGGAGGCCTCTCTGCTGGCACTACGGGCACTCCTGCTGTGCCACAGCTGATGCGGGTGCTTTTCTTTTGTGTTTTCCCCCTTTTTTTTGGCTGTCGGTAATTCTCTCTCTCTCTCTGTCTGTCTGTCTCTCTCTCTCTCTCTCTCTCTCTCTCTCTCTCTCTCTCTCTCTCTCTCTCTCTCTCTCTCTCTCTCTCTCTCTCTCTCTCTCTCTCTCTCCCTCTCCCTCTCCCTCTCCCTCTCCCTCTCCCTCTCCCTTTCCTCTCTCCCCCCCCCTCTCTCTCTCTCTCTCTCTCTCTCTCTCTCTCTCTCTCTCTCTCTCTCTCTCTCTCTCTCTCTCTCTCTCTCTCTCTCTCTCTCTCTCTCTCTCTCTCCCGAAATTCTCTCTCTCTCTCCCTCCCTCCCTCCCCTCCTTCCTTTCTCCCTCCCCCTCTCTTTCACTTTCTCATTTTCTAATCTCTTTCTCATTCCCTACCTCATTCTTTTTTCTCTTCTCTCCCCCCTCACTCTTTCTCTTTCTTCCTCTCATGATTTAATGCCATTTAAGCGTTTGCTGATGCTTTCATTCCAAAGGTTTTATGACACACGGGTATATCGCGGTGTTTGTTTGCCCGTCTGTTCGTTCGTTCGTTTGTTTGTTTGTTTGTCGTTGGTTCCCATTCGGTGAGGTTATGGCTGTTCCGGCGAGAGAGTTATGCCTCGTTTGCATGTTCTTCGATGAATGTGTATAGAATGTGTGCGTGTGTGTTTGCGAAGAGTGAAATTACGGGGTTGAGGAGTAGTAGGGTGAGAGAAAGGGAGAGGGAGAGGGTGGGAGGGATGAGATGGATGGAGAGAGAGAGAGATGTGGAGAGGAGGGAAAGAGATAGAGAGGAATAGGATTACGGGGTGGGGGAGGAGAAAGAAAGGGGAAGGGAGAAATGGTGAATGAAAGGGCGTGTGGGGAGGGGAGGGGAGAGAAAAGTGGGGAGAGGAAGAGAGAGAGAGAGAGAAAGAGGAGAGAAACGGGAATGGAAATTGGAATTGGAATCGGAATGGGAACAGATAATCATGTGGCTTCTTGCGTTGGGTAACTGGGTTGCCAGATTCATCATTTTTCGCCCGATACAAGTATAGACGCAGGCATAAATGTATACACACTTGCAGGGCATACGCACACCGCATATTATCGCTGCAACACATTTCCCTTTGATACACCTACACAAAGAGCATATCTCGCATCATACATTTGTGAAGCTATGCATTAGAAAAGTATATCGCCTACCATCTATACATATATGCACACATTGGAGCATACTCTTAGATATATAAGACCGCATACCCCTAGGCTGAAGGACATACCTTCAAACACAAGAGCCAAAGTTGCGTATGTCCCCGGGCATATACAAGAGAGCATACTTCCAAACACAGAGAGGCATATCCCCCAGCCCATATGCGGAAGAACATACCTCCAAGCATACACATACATAAAGCGGCAACGCACTCGGCCAGAGACGTTATATGGCATGCGGTCACGCACGACAAATAAACCTTACGATTTCGTATATTGATTTTTATGTTACGGTTAACCTTATAGTCGGTGCGTGTGCGGGCGAGGGCATAAAAGTCCCCGCGGAGAGCGCAGCAATGGGCGTGGGCGCGGGTGGGCGTGGAGGAGCGTCGTTTGATATGGGCGAAAGAATGGGAAGGGCGGAAGCTGTCCTTCGTCATCGCCTTGTCCGTATTTTTTTTCTTTTTCTTTTTCTTACGTCCCTCCTTTCTTTTTTCCCTTTTCCACTCATTTTCTCCTCATTTTCTTTCTTCTTTTTTTGTTTTCTTACTCCTCTTTTCGCATTTCTTTCCTTGCATGCTTATCTGTACTTAATTTCTCCTTCCTCCTCCTCCTCCACCACCACCGCCACCTTATCCATCGCTTCTTCATTCCATGTCTTCCTCCATCTCCCTCCTCCACCAAATCACTATCTTCATTACTCACTTCCTCTATTCCATTCCCTTCCCTTCTTCATCGCTCCTCACTCTCCTCTCATCTCTCTTCCCCACCTCCCTCCATCCCTTCCTTCCTTCTCTTCCTTCCTCCTCCTCTTCATCCACCTCTACCAAGCCCACTCCTACCCCCTAACCCGGTCCCCTCACCCGGCCCTCTCTCCCCCTCACCCGGCCCTCCCTCCCCTCACCCGGCCCCCCCCTCCCCTCTCCCTCCCCCCGGCGCCCTTTGCTGTATCGGGTTGAGCGCCCTTGTTGTGCTTGCATTTGCCGGTTTCCTGCAGAAGGCCGTAATTATCGCGGATCTGTGAAGGAAAGCCTCCTTCGGCAGGTTGCTACGGGCGCGGGTCTTGTGTGTGTGTGTGCGTGTGTTTGTTTGTATGTGTGGGGGGTGCGGGTACAGGTGTGTGTGCGTGTGTGTGTGTTTGTTTGTATGTGTGGGGGTGCGGGTACAGGTGTGTGTGCGTGTGTGTGTGTTTGTTTGTATGTGTGGGGGGTGCGGGTACAGGTGTGTGTGTGTGCGTGTGTGTGTGTGTGGGGGGGTGTCTGTAACTGTTGTACTGGAGGCCAGACCGTGCTGAGCCGCGACGCGTGCAAGTGCCCCCGAGGAAAGAAAACAGAAACGGCCTTCGGAGAGAAATGAAACGAAGACCGCTAAATTTAGCATCGCCAGAAACCGGAAAGGAAAGAGTAACATTTTTCGTACATTTAAAAAAGCGAAAATATATGCACAACACTTTTCTTTAGGCCTAAGAAAACCACGAAATACACACACACACGCGCGCGCGCGCACACACACACAGAGACACACACACACACACACACACACACACACACACACACACACACACACACACACACACACACACACCCATGCACACACACACACGCACACACACGCACACACACACACACACACACACGCACACACACACACACACACACACACACACACACACACACACACACACACACACACACACACACACACACACACACACACACACACACACACACACACACACGAGTGCGCGCGGACGTTTATTCAAAGCAAACGTGTGTGTACAGGTAAGCAAACAAGCCGCGGCGGTTTGGTGTTTGCACGCACAGGAAACAAATCTCTGTATCCAACACCAGAAGGTCAAGAGTTAGCGCTGGAAATGCGGGGCGGGAGATGCCGCGGTACCCTTGCTTCTCTTCTTTTCCGTCTGTTTTTTTTTCTATTTTCTTTTCTGTCTCTCTTGTCCCTACTTTCTTGTCTGACTGTTTTTCTTTTTTTTTTCTCTCTCTCTCTCTCGTTTGCTCCCGTTTTATCCTGGTTCTGTGTCTTGTTCTATTTTCCTGTCTGTTTTCTCCCTCTCTCTTATCTCATTCTCCTTCCTCCTTTCTCTCATTTTGCTTGTTCTTCTGACTTCCTCGTACTCCGCCCCCACCCCCCTCCCTTCCCCCGACTCGACTTTGATCTATCGCACTTCTTAAAACGTGACAGGAATCTCTCTCTCTCTCTCTCTCTCTCTCTCTCTCTCTCTCTCTCTCTCTCTCTCTCTCTCTCTCTCTCTCTCTCTCTCTCTCTCTCTCTCTCTCTCTTCCTCTCTCCCTCCTCCCTCCCCTCCCTTACACACTCATTCATTCTCTCCTACCCTGTCTCCCCTCCTCCCTTCCCCTTGGACACATTTCCTCCCTCATTCGTCTGTCTTCTTCCTCTTCCTTCTGTTTTCTTCTCTCTTCTATCTCTTCTATGTCCTACTCTTCCTTCTCTTCCTTCACCCACTCCTCCTCCCTCATTCCCTTCCTTCTATCGTCTTCTCCTCCTCCCCCATGTCCTTCCTTCCTTCCTTCCATCTTCCTCATTCCCTTCCTTCCATCTTATTCTCCTCCTCCCTCATTCCCTTCCTTCCATCTTATTCTCCTCTTCCCTCTTTCCCTTCCTTCCTTCCCTCACCTCCCCCATCCCCTTCCTTCCATCTCATTCTCCTCCTCCCTCATTCCCTTCCTTCCTTCTCCTCCTTCATTCCCTTCCTTTCATCATATCTCTTTCCCTTCTTTCTATTATCTTTTCTCTGTCCTTTCCCTCTATCACTTCTACGACCTTCTCTTCCCTCACTTCCATCTTCTCCTCCCCCATTCCCTTCCTTCTATCATCTTCTCCTTTCTCTCTCTCCTTCTACCCCTTCTGCGACCTTCCCTTCCCTTCGCCGATACGGAATTCGATCCTCGCCGCCTTAGTCTTGCTGTGTTTAACAAGCCCATTTAATTGGACATTATAATGATCCAATAACTTAATGGAGGAGCGTTTTTTTTTTTCTGAAGGACTTAGGTACATGTGGGGTAGGGTGGGGTTGATCCGCGCTTTCCCTTTTATTTTATTTTTTTCTCTCTCTCTCTGTATCTCTCTCTTTCCTCTCTTTCTCTTTTTGTCTACCTTTCTCTCTCTCTCTTTCTGTCTCTCTCTCTCTCTCTCTCTCTCTCTCTCTCTCTCTCTCTCTCTCTCTCTCTCTATCTCTCTCTCTCTCTCTCTCTCTCTCTCTCTCTCTCTCTCTCTCTCTCTCTCGCTGCATCTCCTTTCATTCTCTCTTCCTCCCTTTCGTTCAGTTTCTCCCTCTTTCTCTTGTCCTTTTTGTTATTCTTGTTCTCTTTTGTCGCCAGTATTTTATCCGCCCCCATTTTCTCCCTCTTTCCCTATGCATTGTTTATCTAGACTTTCTAAAGTCAATCTTTCTCTGTAGACCCTTGTGATAAACTTGACCCCGGCTCTCTTAAGAACACAGCAAGATTATCCTACAAAACTTTAAGTGAATCCCGAAAAGAATTAGAGATCCCTTTCTCTTTCTTTTTTTCTTTCTCTTTGTCTCTCTCTTCTCTCTCTTTCTCTCTCTTCTCTCTTCTTCTCTCTTCTCTCTTCTCTCTTCTCTCTTCTCTCTTCTCTCTTCTCTCTTCTCTCTTCTCTCTTCTCTCTTCTCTCTTCTCTCTTCTCTCTTCTCTCTCTCTCTCTCTCTCTTTCTCTGTCTCTCTCTCTCTCTCTCTCTCTCTCTCTCTCTCTCTCTCTCTCTCTCTCTCTCTCTCTCTCTCTCTCCCGCTCTCTCTCTCTCTCTCTCTCTCTCCCGATCTCTCCCTCTCCCCCCCCCCTCTCACTCGCTCGTGTCACTCTCATTTATTTGTTTCCTTGCTTCTTTATCGCGGGAAGTGACGGAACTTTGGTTTTAGTTCCTTTAAAGTTTTAAGCTACTGAGAGGCATTAGCTTCTTTCCTGTCTCTCCCTCACCCCCCCCCCCACACACTCTCTTACTTATTCTCTTACTTATCCCCCTCCTTCCCTTCCCCCTCTCCCCCTCCCCCTTTCTCCTCTTCTCCCCGTCTCTCCTCATCCATCCATTTCCGAGTAAGAGACAAAGTCACTCTTGTCTTAAGTTTTGTGTGTTATTGCGAGTGGGTAAAGTTTGTTACTGTGTACGTGTGTTTGTTTGTTGGTTTGTTTGGTAGTTTGTGTGATTATTTGTTCTTTGTGGGTGTCTGTGTCTGTTCATTAAGCGCGCATGTGTGTGTGTGTGTGTGTGTGTGTGTGTGTGTGTGTGTGTGTGTGTGTGTGTGTGTGTGTGTGTGTGTGTGCAAGCTTATGTACGCATTCCTTTCCCTCTTCCCATCCTTCCTTCCTTCCTTCTCCCTCTCATCGTCCCTCCCTCCCGCGTTCCCTATCCCCATCCCATCTCTCCCTCCACAGTCCTTCTGCTCCTTCCCCGATTCTTCCCCAACTGATGACATGCCGCCTCCCCCTCCCCTCCATCCTCCTTAAACCTCCCTCCTAATCCCATACCTTCTTCCCCTATCCCTCTCCTCCAATCTCCCTTCACTCCCATCCCTTGCCAACCTATCTAATCTCCCTTCCCTTCCCTCTCCAATCTCCGCCTTACCTTCCCTCACCTTCACCTCCAAACCTCCTTCCCCCTCCCACCCCAACGCGTCCAATCTCCTTCTCTCTCCCCCACCCCAACCCCTCAATCTCCCTATTCTCCCCTCCCCTCCCCCCCTCCAATCTCTCTCTCTTCCCTCGCCAACCCCTCCTGTCTGCCTCCCCTCCCTTCCCCCACGTCTCTCCAATCTCCCTTCCCCCTCCCATCACCTTCCCCCTCCAATCTCCCTTCCCTCCCGCCAACCCCTCCTGCCTACCTCCCTTCCCACTCCCCTCCCCACCCCAACACTTCTAATCTCTCTTTCTCTCCCTTCACCTCCCTTTCCAATCTCCTTTCCCTCCCCATCCCAACGCCTCCAATCTCCCTTCCCCCCTCTCACCTCCCCCTCCAATCTCCCTTCCCTCGCCAACCCCTCCTGTCTACCTCCCCTCCCCTCCCCTCCCCTCCCCACCACCCACCACCCACCTTGCACCTTCGACAAGTGGAGGAAAACTGGCTCATTGGATCACCGCGAAAATCCCTCAGAAGACTGGAGGATTTCCCCCCGCTGGAAGGTGCTCGATAGTGATGGCGATGCTGCTGCTGCTGCTGCTGTGGCGGGGAGGATGAAGAGGAAGAGAGGAGGGAGAGAGGGAAGGCAAGGACATGGAGAGAAGGAGGAGGGATGGGATGAGGTGAGGAGGGGAGGGGAAGGGGATGGAGAAGAAAGGGAGGAGAGGGGGATGGTGGTGGTGGTGGGAGGAGGAAGGCAGGGGTTGGGAGGGGATGGAAGAGTAGGGAGGGGAGGAGGGGGAAGAGGATAGGATGGGATGAAAGAGGAGGAAGGGGATAGTATGGAAGAGGAGGGAGGGGGAGATGGTGGGGTGGGGAGGAAGAGAGAAGAAGGCGAGGGATGGAGGGACCGGGAAGATGAGTAAGTGGAGGGGGAAGGGAAGAAGGAGGAATTGAAGGTGTGTGATGAAGAGGAGAATAGATGGGATGAGGGAAATGAAGGGGCGCTATTGAGTAAAGCTTGGGAGGAGGGGAGGGAAAGCTAAGGATTCAAGAGGTGATGTGGAGGGGAGGATAAGAAGGAGGAGAATAAAGAGGCACAGGAGGAGAGGGGGTGATGGGCGTGGAGGAAGGAGTAAGAAGAAGAAATCAAAGTCGGGGAGAGGAAGACAATGGATAAAAGAATGGAAGGTATGAGAGGGAGATGGGGTGACGGGATGGAGTGAAGGGGAGGCGAGAAGGGGTGATGGGTGACTCGGGAGAAAAGGGGAAGGCGGAAGAAAGGAGTTTGGAGAGGATAAGGTGATAATAATAATTGAGAAGAACAAAGATAAGAATAATAACAATGATGACATTGATAATTATCATAACGATTACTGTTGTCGTTGTGATAATAATAGACGGAAAGAAAACGGAAAGGAAAGTAGAAGACAAAACGGAACGCAAAACAGCCCCGGAAAGAGGTCCACAGGGTCAAAGGTCAGAGGTATTTTTAAGAAAGAAAATAAAGTTGACCAAACGATAAAAGAAAAATAAAACACTTAGAAAAAAGTGAAATGAATCGAATAGGAGGTAGTTTGCGGTTGCGGTAATGGCGGTAATGGCCAGTGGACATGGTAGTTGGCCATGAAGCTTTTATGGAGTTACGTCATAGTTACGTCATCACGGTGTTGGCAATTTCGGTTCGTTTTTTACCGTTTATCGGGTGCCTTTCGGTGATTTTGTTACATTGATGTTAAAAGTGATTTGGTTTATAGAGTTGAAGATATCACTTCTTGGGAGACGAAGTATTGTCGATGGCGAAACGGGTTGTTGTAATCTTTTATTTTCTTTATATTTCCTATATGTATTAATTCTTGCTATAATGATTATATTCATCTTCATTATCATCATCATCATCATCATCATCATCATCACCATCGTCATCATTAATATCAAGCATCATCATCATCATCATGAACCACCAGTCCCCATAAATCGCACTGTCACTTCCCATTTATTCCGTATTTTTTGCTCGTCTCCGTAACGGGCACTGCAGTAGTGGCACTGTTGTTGGCCCCGATACCCTGAGGGCGAGCGAGAGTGCCGATTCGGCGTTGGTGCGGGGGGGGGGGGTGCAGGGCGATGATGCTGTTGCTGCCGAGGCGTTGATGAAAATTGTGTTAGGCGTAAAAGGAGGGAGAAAGAGGGAGTGAGGGGGAGGGGGGTAAGTGAGATTTAGCAGAGCGGGGAGGAGGAAGAGGAGGAGTAGGAGGAGTAAGATGAAGAGGAAAATGTGAGAGAAGGAGAGGGAGAGGGAAACGGAAAGGGAGGAAGAGAGAGAGAGAGAGAGAGGGGAAGGGAAAGAGAGTAAGAGAAAGAGAGAGAGACGGAGACAGAAAAAGCGAATGAAAAATAAATAAACAAAGAGCGAGAAGATTAGTGGGAAGTTGAAGGCGAGGATGATCAGCTGTTGGCGACGGACGGACGGACGGCGAAAGCGGCAGCCAGCGAACGGACCTCGACTCCGCTTCGTAAATTGCAGTAATGGAGGCTCTGGCGACGGTGCAGCGCTGGATGTGGAAAGTGAAAGTAGAGACACAGGGAGGGGGAAAAAAGGAAAATAAAAAGATGAAAAAAACTGGAAAAAGTGTTACGAGGGCGACAGTCGCGTATGATAGCGAAGAGGGGGGAGGGAGGGAGGGAAGGAAGGGGAAGGAGGAAGGATGGAAGAGAGGAGGGAGAGAGTTAAAGAAAGAGAAAAGGTCATGAAAAAAAAAGAACAAGAGGAAAAGGAGGATGAGAAGAAGAGTAACGGCGTGAGAAAAGACATGGAGGAACAAGAGTGTAGAGAGCGTTAGAGAAGAGATAAGGTTAGGATACAGGCCCAGGAAAAAAAATGAAATAAGGGAGAAGAGAGGTCGAGGAGAACAGGAGAGAGAGAGAAAGGAGAGAGGAAGGGTGGGAAGGGTCAGTGAAAATAGAGGGAAAAGGAAGGGGAGAGATGAAGCAATCGTGACACATTTCCCGGCCGACGGCGAGCGCGTCAAACGTCCGTCCTTCCGGCCATCCACGGGGGGGGGGGGGGGGGGGGGGGGAGGACCGGCGCGCGGGACAGCTGGAATGCGCGCCACGTGGCTTGGAATCCCCGACATTCCTGCTATTCCCACTCCATTACCCGCGGCTGGAATGGGCCGATTAAGTGGTTATGGGGCTGATTTACCTAGGATTCTCGTTCTTTTGCATTCCCCCTTGTCAGCAGTTTAATTAAATTGGCAAATTTGGTCCTCGGATGGCGGTGGGTGGGGGTGGGGTGGGACGGGGGGGAGTGAATAGAATACGCGAGTTTTGACCTAGTTTTTCACTCACGCTGGAGCGAGGGGGAGGGGAGGTGGGGGTGGGGGAAGGGGGAGGAAGTGGGAAGGGTTGGGCTGATGGAGAACGTTTTGTGTGTGTGTGTGTGTGTGTGTGTGTGTGTGGGTCTGTTACTGTGTGTGCGTGTGTGCGCTCGTGTGATGATTAGCAAAACTGATACTTTCCCCTCCGCCTCTTCTCTGTTTCAAGTTTCCATAAGAAACGCATACATTCACTTCCTCCCTCCCTCCCCCTCCCTGTTTCTCTCCCTCTCTATCACTCTCGCTATCATACACTCGTTCACTCACTCACTCACTCGCTCATTCTCTCTCTCTCTCTCTCTCTCTCTCTCTCTCTCTCTCTCTCTCTCTCTCTCTCTCTCTCTCTCTCTCTCTCTCTCTCTCTCACACACACACACACACACACACACACACACACACACACACACACACACACACACACACACACACACACACACACACACACACACAAAAGACCGGATATGGTCGCAACGTAAGGCAGGATCTCTCTCTATCTGTCTGTTTGCCTTTTATCTCTCTCTCTCTCTCTCTCTCTCTCTCTCTCTCTCTCTCTCTCTATCTCTCTCTCTATCTCTCTCTCTATCTCTCTCTCTCTCTCTCTCTCTCTCTCTCTCTCTCTCTCTCTCTCTCTCTCTCTCTCTCTCTCTCTCTCTCTCTCTCTCTCTCTCTCTCTCTCTTTCTCTCTTTCTCTCTTTCTCTCTTTCTCTCTTTCTCTCTTTCTCTCTTTCTCTCTCTCGCTCTCTCGCTCGCTCGCCCACGAGGCGGAGAGGGAGAGCGATCGAAATATCGAAATAATAGGGAGATGGTAGATTCTGGCAGTTGGGTTCCAGGCCCTTTAAGTGTTCTTGTATAGTTTTAATGTTCTTGAAATGATAGAACATTCCCCCTTCCCCTCCTTCCCCTCCCTTCCTTTCCCTTCCCTCTGACCCTCTTTTGCTTTAGCCATATTTAGATAAATAACCGATTCGTTGTAGCATTTTCTTATTATTATTATCTTTTTCTTCGTCTTCGACTTTGTCTTGATCTTCATACTCTCTAACTCTAATATACTATTTATAGTAATGGTATGATGGCTCTATAATTACAGTATCTATTTAACATCTTCTCTATTACAATTCCCGCTTCTTCTTTTTATGCGTGTATGTGTATGTTTTCGCTTTTTTTATTATACTTTTTAATTAATCTTTTGTTTTTTTCTCTCCAGCAGGTAAGACGGAACTCCCCGGCGTGGAAGAGAGACTCAGGTGGCGTTTATTAAAGGTATCCTTCGAGGGGGAAAGGAAATTGATGTTGAGCAGGTAGGACGTGTAAAGAGAAAAGGAAAGAAAGAAAAAGAAGAGAAAAGGGGGAAAATATGTGATGATATGACGGGAAGAACGAGGGAAAGAAGCAATGAGTCACGGTTTTCCTTTAAACCTGGAACGGGTCCTTCGAAGAAGAAAAGCGGGGATGGAAGAGAAGAAGGATAAGAAAGGAGAGATGAATGAGCGCCGAGCTGGAGATGGCGAGGTCGACCTTCAGAACAGGTAGGCCGGGGGTGGGGGTGGGGTGGGGGGGGCTGTGAAATGAACTCGTCATCGGAGCACGACACCTGGCGTGGGCGGGCGTTCGCTTCGCCTCGGTCCCCCGCGTGAATGGGCGGGCCTAGGTTGGGGGGGGGGGTCGGAAGGGGGAAAAGTCTCTTTTCTCTCTCTCTCTCTCTCTCTCTCTCTCTCTCTCTCTCTCTCTCTCTCTCTCTCTCTCTCTCTCTCTCTCTCTCTCTCTCTCTCTCTCTTCTTTCTCTTTCTCTTTCTCTTTCTCTTTCTCTTTCTCTTTCTCTCTCCCTCCCTCCCTCCCTCCCTCCCTCCCTCCCTCCCTCCCTCCCTCCCTCCCATCCCTTTCCTTCCCTTCTCCCCCTCCCTCCCTTCCCTTCCCTTCTCCCCCTCCCCTCCCTCCCCCTAATCCCACCGATCGGATCGGGTCTTCTCTTGCCCGACAGTCCGAAGCGGCTCGGTGGCGCATCTAAACGAATTCCGGCGCCGACTTCCAATCTCAGGTGTGCCTTAAACGCGTTAGTCTCGATCGAGAGGTGTAATGCGGGGTTGGAGGGAGGGGTGAGAGGGAGAGGAGGAGGGAGGGTGAAGAGGAGTGAGAGGAAAGGGGAGGGAGAAGAAGGAGAAGGAGGCAAGGGAGAGGGAAGAGGGAAGGATGGGAGGGAGAAGAAAGGGAGGGAGAAGGAGAAGCAAAGGGAGGGAAAGGAGAGGGAGGGTGGGAGGAGAAAGAAAAACCCCCTTCCTAGCGGGGTGGAAATGGTGGTAGAGGTTGTTGTGGTGGTGGTGGTGGTAAGGGTAGGGGTAGCGGTAGCGGTGGCGGTAGTGGTAGCGGTATCGGCAGTGTCATTTAGGTCTTCCGGTTAAATTGTAATCGTGGTCTAAGGGTCGTTTATCATAATATATCGAGTGTAGTTGAGAAAAGTGGTAGTTCGGGGCATTATTTTCATAATTTTGATTGTTGATTATTTTATTTTGCGGAAATCTTGATATTGATATGATTATGATTGTTGTTGTTTGTTGACCTTTTTCGTTAGTCTAGTTTCATTTTCATTATCTTCATTACTGTTAGGCCTACTATGACTAATATAAGATTTAATATTGCTATTTTTATTATTATTATTGTTTTTTTTACCCTGTTAATTAGTATTGTTTTAATTTCATCATCTTCATTACTATTACCGATACTAGATTTAACATTGTTATTATTATCGTTATTGTTTATATGACCTTTTTAGATTAGTATTATTTTATTTATATTACCTTCATTACTTTTACCAATACATGATTCAACGTTGTTATTATTATTGTTATGGTTTTATTACCTTTTTAAATAGCAATGTTTTTATTTCATCATCATTATTACCCCCATCACTGTGCCGCGCCCCCAGAAAGCTCTCGATTTTAATAGCTCCGTATTAACAAATAAAAAAATGAGGATAGCGATGGCACTGACCTTAATCCTCGATAAAAGTTTGAGTTTGAGTATCTCGTAAAGAATTCGAAATGTGTGGTTGCCGCCTTTAGCACCGCGACGTAAAAAAAGAGAGAAAGAGAGAGAGAGAAAAAAAAAACGGTTTCATTGGCGAGAGGCGAGAGCGATCTGTCAGCTTTTTTTTTTTATCTCTTGCGCTTTGTTTATTAGCGTCTATTGTCATTTGTATGGTTATTGTTATGATAATGACGATAGCGTTGATTATTACTGTTTTTTTCATAACCGTTTTTTTTTTCATTTTCATTGCTATTGTTATGATATTGATTATGGTATTGATTATTATCGTTTTGTTCATTACCGTTTTTTTCGTCATTTGTGTTGTTATTGTTATAATGATAATGGTAGTGTTGATTATAAATGTTTTGTTCATTTTACGCTTTTTTTGCCATTTGTAGTGTTATTGTTAGGGTAATGATGATGGTGTTGATTATTACCGTGTAGTTCATTACGATTTCTTGTCATTCGTATAGTTATTATTATGATGATGGTGACAGTAATCATTGATATTGTTGCTTTCTTATTGCTTTTGTTATCATTGTCACTTTTTTGTAATCTCATCGCTTGTTATTGCTGTCATCGATATCAGTGACTGTATTGGTAATAGCAAATACCTGTCCAACACTATATAGATTTGTACGCATTCATTTACCTCATGTAGAGTGGCTTTGCGAATATCAAGAAGAAAAATGATTAGGAAAAAATGGCATCAGGCACTTGTCGCTCCTTCGTTTCCTTCAGTATCATTTTTTTTTCTTTTTTCTTATTCTGCTTATTGGTATTATTATTATTGTTGTTATTGTTGTTATTATTATTATTATTATTATTATTATTATTATTATTATTATTATCATTATTAATATCATTCGTCTTCTTATTCTTTGCCTGCTTCTTATGCGTATTCTTTTTCTTCTGCTTCTTATTCGTATTCTCTCTCTTCTGCTTCTTGTTCTTATTCTTCTGCTTCTTATGTTTTTCCTTATGCTTCTTATTCTTAATGTTTTTTTTTTCTTTTGCTTCTTATTCATATTCTTTTTTTCTGTTTCTGCTTTTCCTTATGCTTCTTATTCTTAATGTTTTTTTTTTCTTTCTTATTCATATTCTTTTTTTCTGCTTCTGCTTTTCCTTATGCTTCTTATTCTTAATGTGTTTTTTTTTCTTTTGCTTCTTATTCATATTCTTTTTTTCTGCTTCTGCTTTTCCTTATGTTTCTTATTCTTAATGTTTTTTTTTCTTTTGCTTCTTATTCATATTCTTTTTTCTTTTGCTTCTTATTCATATTCTTCTTTCTTTTGCTTCTTATTCATATTTTTTTTTCTGCTGCTTTTCCTTATGTTTCTTATTCTTAATGTTTTTTTTTTTCTTTTGCTTCTTATTCATATTCTTTTTTCTTTTGCTTCTTATTCATATTCTTCTTTCTTTTGCTTCTTATTCATATTCTTTTTTTCTGCTTCTTATTCATATTCTTTTTTCTTTCGGTTCGTGCTCTGAATCATTTGTTATTGATGGCCGCGGTGTTCAGGCGGCGGCCGTCCGTGCGCTCGTTTCCTCCGTGTCAAGGAATTTCGTCATGTGAGAATCCTGTCGTTTGTTCAGGCGATTCGGTCTTGCTGTTGTCGCTGTTGTTATTGTTGTTCTTTGGTTGCTGATGTTGTTATTGTTATTGTTATTGTTATTATTCTCATTATTGTTACTATCTCATTATAGTCATTATTGTTCTCATTATTATTGTTATTATTATTATTATTATTAACATTATTATTATTGTTATTATCATTAGTGGTTTATCAATGTTTTTATTTGTTTACTGTTATTTCATTTATCGCGTGTGTCAAGGGAGGAATAAGCGAGAATGCAAAGGCGTGAAGTTTCACGAAAAGTTTGAATATGGTGCGTTGGGTGATTTCGATAGTGCCATCTTAAACCCGAGTTTCGATAGCGCCGTCATATCGTAACGAGTCGACAGGGCCAACACCGCGCCACGATTCCATAGTTCCGTCGACAGGGCCATCGCAGTGCCACGATTCCATACTTCCCACAACAGTACCAGTATTCGGCAGTTCCCTCCACAGTGCCACGGTTGCGACAACACCGACTGTTTATAACGACAACGCGACTGTCGACGGCGACCGAGCGGAGGAGGATACGCGGGGCGAGACGCTGTCACGGAGGCGCGGCGCCCGAGTCACGCACGGCGGCGCCCTTCGAGACGGAGAGGGAGAGGGAATGGGAGGGAGGGGAGAGAGAAGGAGAGAGAGAGAGAGAGGGAGGGAGGGAGGGAATGGGAGAGAGATAGATGGAATGGGAGGGAGGGAGGGAGGGAGGGGAAAGGAATGGGAGGGAGGGAGGGAGGGAGGGAGGGAGGGAGGGGAAGGGAATGGGAGGGAGGGAGGGAGGGAGGGAGGGAGGGAGAGAGAGAGAGAAGGAGGGAGGGGGAGAGGGAGAGAGGGAGAGAGGGAGAGAGGGAGAGAGGGAGAGAGGGAGGGAGAGGGAGAGAGGGAGAGAGGGAGAGAGGGAGAGAGGGAGAGAGAGAGAGAGAGAGAGAGAGAGAGAGAGAGAGAGAGAGAGAGAGAGAGAGAGAGAGAGAGAGAGAGAGAGAGAGAGAGAGAGAGAGAGAGAGAGAGAGAGAGAGAGAGAGAGGGAGAGAGGGAGGGGGGAATGGGAGGGAGAGAGAAGAGAGAGAGAGAGGGGGGGACTGGGAGGGAGGGGAGAGAAGGAGAGAGGAGAGAGAGAAGGAAAGAGGGAGGGAGGGAGAGAGAGAGACAGAGAGACAGACACTTCAGGGAGGTTGGTTTGATCTGGATTGGGTAGTGGGAGGGGATGAGAAGGGTGGTGGGGGGGGGGAGCTTTTTCGGTGTCTGTGTCTTTCGCTGGAATATGTGTGCGCGTGTGTGTTTCCGGTCTCTTTCTTCTTATTCTTCGGTTGGCGTGGCTTGTGTGCCGTTTCTCTAGGGGGTGGGGGTGGGGGGGTTCTTGCATCTGTTCGTTCCTTCCTTTGTTGCAATTCTTTTTTTTCTATATTCATTATTGTATCCGTTTCTTCCATTGATGAATTCTTTCTTACATTCCTTCTCTCTCTTCTGTTATTTCTTTCTTCCATTCATTCGTTCGTTGTTTTGTTTAGATTATATCATTCGTACCCTTTCTCCGTTCTTTCCCTTTTTCTTTCAGACCCTTTCATTCGTTCTCTTTCTCCGTCTTTCGCCTTTTCCTTCAGACCCGTATATCATTCTCTCTTCCTTTTTTATTCCCTTCTTTCTTAACGTCTCTGATTTTCTCCCTTTCGTGGGGACACAAGGCTCTCAACAAAGGAGTCATTCGGTCGTTAAAATAAAGCATTAAAATAAAAGGTAAAAACCCTATTTAAGAGTTTATTTACTTACGTGTTTCGTCATCGCGTTTCTTTGTTTTGATTTGCGAGTCGTGACGTCACGCCCATCGCTTATTCATGACTAATATGGTCGTGCCTCAAGTACCCGGCTGCGTAGTGAGCGCGTGTGGACTTGGCACGCCGTGTCCACCATTTTGTTGGCGAGTTGGTTGGCTTTATTTTCTTTTTTTTAAAGGGTTTTCCGCGCTTTATTTCGGTGTTTTTTCTTGGTTTTTAATTTTGTTTGGCTTTGTTTTAGGATTGCGTGGTGTCTGGACGAATGGTGGTTATAACGGGGTTTTTGTGGGGGATCTGATATCATTTGGCGCTGTCTGTCACATGTGTTTGGGTGCGCTCGTTCCCCCCGTCCGTCCGTCCCCCTCTCCCCCTCCCCCCTTCCCGGCTCTTATAATCTATACCCCTACACCTCCCCTCGCCCCCCCACCCCCGCCTTTCTTTCATCCATTCTCCCTCACTACCCTTCTTCTCTCCCCCTTTCCACAACCCTTCCTCCCTCACTACCCATCTTCTCTCCCTCTTCCACTCTATTTCCTCTTTCCCTCTTCCCCTTCCCCTCTTCCCCTCTCCCCCTCTCCCCCTCTCTCCCTTCCCTTCAACTCCCTTCAACTCCCCCATCAAGGAAGAAGCCCCGGAAGGTGCAGTGTTGTTGAGGATTGGTCAGATTTGTGGCCCGCGTCCCGAACCCTTGACTGGCTTCCGTGTAACTTATACATGCCCTTCCCCCTCTCCCCTTCCCTCTCTCCCCCCCTTCCCTCTCCCCACCTTCTACCCAACCCCTTTACCTTATCCTACGACTCCTTAATTCCTATCTCCTTTCTCCTTTTTTTTAAATTTTCGTTTCTTCTTTTATCGCTTTTTCCCTACTCCTTACTTACGCCTGCCTTGTACTTTCCCTTACTTCCTTCTGCTTACTCTTTACTTCCTCTCTCCCTATTCCTTAATTTCTTTTCCTTACTCCTTTCTTCCTATTTCCCCTTTCCCTACCTCCTACTTCCTACTTCCTACTCCACTTTTCACTGTTCCCAACTCCCTTCTCTCTGCTCCCTGCTTCCTACTCCCAACTCCCCTTTGTTGTTTTCTTCTCTGAGTGATAGTTCTGGTTGGTCGGTCCGCTGTATACAAATGAGCTTAGTTGTAAAACGTGTGTTCGTTGTTTGTAGCCGCCTCTCCTGTGCTCCCCCTCTCTATCACTCCCTCCCTCCCTGCTTTCCCTTCCTCCCTCCTTCCTTTCCCGCTTTCCCTCCCTCCCTCCTTCCCTCTTTCCCTCCCTCCTGCCCTCCTTCCCTCTTTCCCCCTTGCACCCTGCCCTCCCTCTCTCCTTCCCTCTTTCCCCCTTACACCCTGCCCTCCCTCCCTCCCTCCATCCATCCATCCTTTCTCCCATCTCCCCATCTGTACACACACACCCATTTCTTCTCCTCCCCTTGTTTCTCTCTTATTTCTTTCTCTCCCCCTCCCCCCATCCCGCTATATCCTCTCTCTCCCTCTCTCCAACTTTTCTCCTCTCCTTATTTCCTCTCCTTTCTCCCCCATTCCCCTAACCCTTCTCCTTTAATCACTCCTTAACCCCCCCCCGCTTCTTCCTCTCCCCATCTCCCAACGCTTCACA
>NC_091579.1:10419900-10459900 GCF_042767895.1 Penaeus vannamei
TCTCTCTCTCTCTCTCCCGCTCTCTCTCTCTCTCTCTCTCTCTCTCTCTCTCTCTCTCTCTCTCTCTCTCTCTCTCTCTCTCTCTCTCTCTCTCTCCTCTCTCTCTCTCTCTCTCTCTCTCTCTCTCTCCCGCTCTCTCTCTCTCTCCCGCTCTCTCTCTCTCCCGCTCTCTCTCTCCCCCGCTCTCTCTCTCCCCCCCTCTCTCTCTCTCTCTCTCCCTCCCTCCCTATCTCAGAACATGTATGTGTATTTCCGCTCTGTTGGTCAATAATCATAAAACAGGTGGACGGTCATGTAGCCTTGGCATTATTCATGTGTAATTGGAGTTTCTCATCTAGTCTCAGGCAGTTAGAAATCCCTACGACCGCAGGGAGAGAGAAAAGGGTGGTGGGAGAGGGGGAGGGGAGGGAGAAGGCTCGAGAGAGAGAGGGGAGGGAGAGGGATGGAGAAGGTTAGAGAGAGAGGCGGAGAGGGAGACGGAGGGATGGAGAGGGTTAGAGAGAGAGAGAGGAAGAGGGAGGGAGGGAGGGAGGGAGAAGGTTAGAGAGAGAGAGAGAGAGAGAGGGAGAAGGTTAGAGAGAGAGAGAGAGAGCAAGGAAGGAAGGAGAAGATGGAAATGGGATAAGAAGGGGAGTGAGGGTAGAAAAGGAGATGGAAAGAAGTAAGCGAGAGGGAGAAGAAAAATAGAGAGAAGATATGAAGAGAGGGAGGGAGAGAGCGAGAGATCGAGACCGCGCGCGTCCCCGCCTGTCTCGGCAACAGCGGCGCCAGGGGCCCCCCGGGAGGCGAGTCATGCGGTCGTGACTCGCCGGCCGAACCGAAGGTCTTTTTCAAATTTTGTGATTATGGATTTCTGGTCTTACGGCTGGAACGGCAAGGGCGGCGGCGTCAGCGTAGCGTGGAGGTCGCGAAGGGGGAGATGCGACCTTATGGCGCCCTGCCGTAGAGGCGAAGGGCGGAGTCCCCGACAGGTAGCAGGTGGCGACACGCTCCACCGCCCGCCACACGCGGCACGCGCCCTCTACACGCACACATTCGCTCTCACGCACGCTCTCCCGCGCTCTCTCTCTGCCGCCTGCAGGTTCGGAGACTGTCACCGCTCCGGCGGCGTGGTCGTCGTCCGAGGGACGCAAGATGGCGTGCGTTCGGTCTCCAGAAAAGGGCTGCGTGATCGGCCGAGTTCTCCTTCGCTCCGCTCTCGTTCATTCTGGATTTCCTCCTCGTCGATTGCCTCATCCGGTGGCGACGCCGCCTCCTTCGCCGGCGTCCCGTGCTCCTCGTCGCCCTCGTCGTCGTGCCGCAATCCTTCCTCTCCGCGGACCATACCAGTCGGATCTCGACTGGCCCCGCACGCGGCGCCTCGTCCCTCGGCCTCCCTCGAGGACTCCCTTTTATGGCGGGGTTTGTGGCTGCGAGCCCAAGGTTTCGGGAGATTCTCGTCTTAAGTTTGCAGTCGCTGGTCGGCCGTTTTGGTTAATGGCCTTTTGTCAGGACTTTTCGCAAGCAAATAATAAGATCTATCCAAAAAGAAAAAATGTCGGTTGGACCTCGAGGGCTTGCGGCAAGGCCTTCAAGCAAAGCGGTTCTCATTTTCTTTGCGAAAGGTTCTCTTGATGTATTCATGGGCAAGCAAGGTGTACATATATAGATGCAATTTTACAATAAAAATTATAAGAGATTTCGAGTGAGAGAAATCTCAAAGACATAAAAAACAGATGTGCTACTGAGTCAGCTGTATATTCATGCGCCGGTCTCTACATCTGTTAACAGGTCTGATGTATCCGTACACTTGACATCTGCTTCTCCTTTGTTCATTTGTCATAGCATTCACACCCCGTGGTCTGGAAAGATGGCCCTGATCGTATGCTTCTGACTGTATATCGATGTGTCGGGAGGTAGTATCACGTGCATTGGCGTGTGTGTGTATTGATGTGTGTCTGTCGGTGTCTTGACCTCCAGCAAGCTGAGAATATGCGGCGAGTCTCAGGGATCTCGTGCCGTGTCCCTTTCCCTTCACACGGCAGATGTCCGTCAGGAAGAGAGGGAAGAGGGAGGGAGAGGGAGAAATATAGGCAGAGAGAGAGTGTGGGAGAAAAAGATATGGAGGAAAAAATAGGCAGAGGAAGGGAGGCGGGGGGCTATTTGAAGCATTGAATTCCTGTGTATGTATGTGTGTGTGTGTGGCAGCACTTAATCGCTTAAAATTATCCTCCTTGGCCTGGAAGCCTCTGATGTTATGACAGACCTCCCAGTGCCGGCCAAGAACAACGTTCATTGCCGCATAAATCCTCGTATTATACTGTGACATTGCTTTTCTCTCTCTTTTCTTTTTTCATGCGCGCGCGCGCCTACGCTTTCTTGGTATTATGTCCATGTGCGTATGTGGGCGTTGCTGGCTAAGTTCTTCGCCCTCGTAATGGGAAATGCCCCCCCCCCTCCCGTACACGCTCACACTGCAACCTCAGTCTTCTCCCACAGCCATTTCTCCACCTATACCCACAGTGCCGCAGCCTTCCTTCGCACAACTTCCATACGCAGTCCCACAGTCACCTCTGCCCATACTCTACAACCTTATCTCTACAATCCTACCTTCACAACGCTGACCACACAACCCTATCCCCACAACACGCCCCTACAATCCTACCCCCCTACAACAGGACCTCACAAGCTGCCCTCACAACATGCCCCAACTCCGTACCCCAACATATCCTGCATGGCGTTTCGGCGCGGACCTGATCTGCCCCCCTCGCCCCCCTCTCGTGCGTGGCGAGCGGCGCCGGCGTGGTATACCTGGAATACGTATTACCTGAACCTGACAATATCGGCCTCTCACGGTCGCACGGCACGCGACGGTTCTTCATTAGGTGAATTATGTAATTGTCGCAAGGTAACATTTAAGGTCGTACTGCTGCAGTGGCGGAGGTGGCGCTGGCGGAAGGGGAGGGGAGGGGGAGGCGGTGGTGGAAGAGGGAAGGGGGAGGTAGTGGTGGAAGGGGGAAGGGGGAGGTAGTGGTGGAAGGGGGAAGGGGGGAGGCGACGGAGGTGGAGGCGAAAGCGGTAGCAAAGGGGGAGGTGGAGGTGCAGTTGGAGGAGGAGGCGGTGGCTGTGGCGTCGTTGGAGGCGGAGGCGTGTCCCACAGGAGCCTCGGAGGGTCTTTGACGAGTGGTGTTGCTGTCGTTGTGTATGTTGTAATTGTCATTATGTTTATCGTCATCCATATCGTCATTACTTTTCATAATGACGGAAATTATCATCAGCGATATTATAATCCTAACAATCGTAATGCTTATCATCACCATCATCATTATTATTCCTTATACCATATTATTATTACAGTTATCGCCGTGACCTACAAAATATAAAAAGATACGAGTGGAGAATTGTAGCACATTAAAAGGCAGGTCGAGATCAGATACAGGCGGGGAAGAATCAAGGTGCAAGGCATTTTGTGGAAGAGGCAACCGAGCACAATTGAGAACAAGGTTGGCTGTGGTGGAAGGGGGGAAGAGGGGGAGAGGGGGGAAGGGGGAAGGGGAGGAGAAGTGAGAGAGAAAGAAAGAACAAGAGAAAGAGAGAGGGGTAGAGGAAGGGAAGGCAAAGAAGGGTGAGAGTGTGGAGGGAAAGGGAGAAGAAGCATAGATAAAAAGTAGAGAGGAAGAGGAAGGGAGGGAGAAGGAAGGTGGGAAAGAGAGAGGGAAAGAAACAGAGAGAGAGAGAGAGAGAGAGAGAGAGAGAGAGAGAACGGCGGTTGCGGGAGGGCGGGCAGGTGTTTGGCGGCGGGATACAGTCCTAGTATACAGTAATTACCTGCCGTGTACACCTGGCAGGACACGCGTCAGTACGTACATACATTCCCGCGTCTCCCTCGCGAAGTCTTATGAATGTGTGTATACATTTCTTAGCACGCGCCTGCTTATCTTGCTAACGTGTTTTGTATAAATAGATAGAGAAAGATATGGATAGTTATATGGCTCTATATGTGCGTAAATGTGTTTGGGTCCATACAAATGTGGATGTACGCGCATGTACACTGCGATTAATGAATATGCATATGTAATTTGATATAATTATAACACGTACACATATCGAACGCTTCCCATTTCACACGGTGCGTGGCGTCGGAAATCAGAAACACATTTTCACGAGCATTTGGTCGAGAGGAAATAGGGTTTCACAATCTGGCAAGTCGTCTTTTTGATGTAGCCGCCCACAGCCATTGGCACGCCTCCCTGGGCAGATCGGCTTCTCTCGGGGCGGGACATTCAGCGGCTGGCACTTGAGCGGGTGCCACCAATCCGGTCGTGGCACGCGCGGGATGATGCCAGAGCCGTAGTTCCCGATGTTCTGGTCGAGAAAAAGCTACAACTCATGTCAAGAGAAGGATGGATCAAAAGTGACCACGTGTCTGGTCGCTGGCAGGTGTTCGGACCATCCTGCTAAATGTTAACGACGTGAATTGATGAATATTAAATCCCGCAGAACGACACGTTAAAAAAAGAGAGAGAAGAGCGGTATATATTCCCTTGGTGACCTCCACCTCCCCCTCCCCTCATCCCGTCCCCCCGCCTCCAGCTCCACGCTCCGCGGTGTGTGCGTGTCGTGTGTCTTGACTCCGCCTCCTGCCTGGCCTCGACCAATCAGCGGCCAGCCACGTGCCCGGCGCCCGTGCCCTGGCCTCGGGCGCCTCTTGCACATAATCATTGTCGGACCGCGGCTACAGCTGTCCGGGAACACTCGCACACACGCACACCCGCTCGCTCATTCGCACACACTCACTCCACCACGTGTCTTTGTGCGTAAGCGTGTGTCCGTTTACCTCTGTCTGTGTCTGTCTGTCTTGTCTTGAGTGTCTGGGAGCGCCGTCCATGACACCGAAGTGGCGAGGCCTGCGTCATCTTGTCTTGCGGTTCCTCACTTTCGCTCCTGCGTCGCGTGGCTCCTTCTCCTCGTAGGTATTGCTCCGCTCGTGGGCTTGGAGGCTCCGCTGCTGTGCTTGTGGTGCTGGGACGGCGCGCTGCTCGTCTTGCATTCGGTGTTTGAGGCTTTGTTTGGGGTGGTTCGTTTATCAAGGGGTTGCGATAAGCGGGGTTTTAAAGAAGCATGTAATTTGGTGTGTTAGGTGATATGAATACTGGTCTGAGACTTTTAAATATATGTATATATCTGCAGAAACGTTTGCTTGGTGCTTCGGGGTTCGCAGCTGTAACCTCCTCCTCCCTCCACCCCTCCCCTCTCCCCTCACACCCTCCCCCTACCTCCACCCTCCTGTCCTTTAACACCTCCCTCCCCCAGGTCTCCCTCCCTACCCTCTCTCTCCCCCACTCCCCCCTTACCTACAGCCCGTCCCGTCCCCTTCCTCCCCGTCCCCCCCTCTCTCTCGCCCGTCCCCTTCCTTCCAGCCCCCCACCCTTCTCTCTCTCGCCCGTCCCCCCCCTCTCTCGTCCCGTCAGCCCCCACGTGGTAAAGATGTTGGACTATGGTGTCGCGCGGGTGGCCTTGGGTGGATGTTGCGACGCCCAGGGAGGTGGATATTGTCACCTGCTTGGGCGAAGGGGGCGTGGCGTTCTTGTTGCAAAGGGGGGAAGGTGGAAGGAAAATGTGGTACGGGGGAGAGGGACTGGAGGGGTATAGAGAGGAGAAAATAGGGAGTAAAAGAGAGCAGTGGAAAGAAGAGGAAGTAGAGAGAGAGAGGGAGGAAGGGAGGGAGGTAAAGCAGGTGTAGACCATATCCTATTTTCATATCAAAGTAGGCGGCAGGTGGTAGATTGCGAAAAAATGGACAATCACTCTCAAGTTCTTTGCATGTATTCTCGGGTCTTATTTCTCTTTCTCCCTCTGCCCGCTACCTCCCTCCCTCCCCTCTCTTACTCTCTTCCTCACCTCCTCCCACTCTTTATTTTATTTATTTCTGTCTCCTACCCTCTCTCTCTCTCCCCTCTCCCTCTGCTCCTCCCTTCCATCCTTCCTTATGTCTTTTTTCCCTTGAACTGCTCCTTCTCTTAAGACCTAACTCCCTCCCTACCCAGTTCCCTTCCCCTTCTCCCTGCCCTTTCCTTTTCCCTTTCTCCCTGCCTCTACCTCTTCCACTTTCTCCCTGCCCCTTCCTTTTCCCCTTCTCCCTGTCTCTACCTCCTTCCCCTTCACCCTGCCCCTCCCTTTCCCTCCTTCCCCTTCACCCTGCCCCTCCCTTTCCCCCCTTCCCCCTTTTCCCTGTCTCTACCTCTTCCCCCCGTCTTCCTGCCCCTTCCCCTCCCCCTTACCCCATTCACCACCAGTATCCTGTCCTCGACTCACATTTTTCATCTGGCATCGACATGTATTTTTCGTTTCTTTAAGAAATTGAGGGAAAAGGGGGGAAAGGAAATGGTAAATGACATGAGGTTCCGACGAAGCGCCTTTGCTCGGAGAAGGAGCGGTCTGTCGTACCTTTTCCTGCCGTGTCCTGCTTCGTCCAGACTTATTCTGCTTTGTCCTGTTCTGTCTTGACCTGTTTTTACCTGTTTTGTGGTGCCTTCTCCTATTCTGTCTTGACCTGTCCTGACCTATTCTGTTTTTTGATGCCTTGCCCTGTTCTGCCTTAACCTGTCCTGATCTATTCTGTTTTCTGATGCCTTGTTCTGTTCTGTCTTAACCTGTTATGGCCTGTTTTCTGATGCCTTGCCTTGTTTTATCTTGACCTGTCCTGACCTATTCTCCTTTGTGATGCTTCGTCCCGTTCTGCCTTGACCTATACTGATCTATTCTCCTTTGTGATGCTTTGTCCTGTTCTGTCTTGACCTATTCCGTTTTGTGATGCCTTGTCTTGACCTGTCCTGTCTTTCGGTCCGTACCTGCCGGCCTTGCGTCCACCTTGCAATGTTTTTTTTGTGCGTATTCAAATCACAAAGGAATATCGATTGTGAGAGGCAGGGGGAAGGGGGAAGGGAGTGGCTTTCTTTTTCTACCCACCTCTCTCTCTTCTCTTTTCTCTTTTCCCCCTCCCTTTCCCCCTCCCTCCCCTTGTATTTCCCTTTCCTTCTCACTCCATCTAACTTCTCACCTCCCTTCCCTTCCCTCCTCCCCCTTCCCTCCTTACTTCTCCATTCCTCCTCTCTACCCTGTCCTCCCCATTCAACATCCTCACCCGATCTTTCAAAAAAATAAAAAATAAAATAAAATGAATAAATAAATAAATAAAAAATCTCACGTCTTTGTCATTTTATCTAATAAAATAAATCTTATCCGGAGTGGAAACGCGCCTCGGCCAAGAGGTTTTAGGGGAGGACCAGGTGTACGGAGGAAAAATGGAAAACTTAATGAAACAAACAAAAAAAAACGAATATGAAAAACAAAAACATAAAAAAAGACAGTAGCAAATGAAAAAAAGATAGGTGAATGATTATAATAACAAAGAGTAACGTATCTGAAAAATTAATATGAAAAAGTAAAAACAAAAAAGACAGTAACGAATGAAAAAAAGATAGATAAATAGTTATAATAAAAGAAGAGTAACGTAACTGTATTCGTGTGGGTGTGTTCGTGTTTGGGACTGGAATGGACTGGAGGTGAATAAAGCACTAGTCACATTCAGTAACAAAGAAAGTTTAGAGATGCAAATCCTCATGTTTTTTTTTTTTTTTTTTTCTTTTATTTTTTTTTTTTTTTTGGGGGGGGGGGGTAAGGTAGGGGGCTGATGAGATGGAATGCCGCTTGGAGAAATGGGTGAAAAGTATGAATGTCTACATAAGAGTCTGTGATAAGGGGAAAGAGAGGGGAATGCTATGTGAGGAGAAAGGGAAGAAAGTCCTATGATAAGGAAAGGAGACTGGGTTATGTAAATAAAAAAAGTACTGAGGTAAGGGTAGGACATTATATACGATAAGAGGAGAAAGTACTAAGGTAAGGAAAGGAAACTAGGTAAGAGGGGAATAATAAGGAAAGGAAACTAAGTAAGAGGGAAAAGTAAGAAAGAAAGGAAACTAAGGTAAGAGGAGAGAGTACTAAGGCAAGGAAAGGAAACTAAACAAGGTAAGAGGAGACAACAAAGGTAAGTAACCGTTTCTCGACACGACAAGCCAGTGTTACGTGCGCCATGATAGACACGAGCGGGCGATCCACCGGCGCTGGAACACTCGCAAATAACTTGTAAAGAGAGCCCGTGCCTTGTCCACTTAGCTTTTTAACTCGCCTTCTAAGCCTAGTAAATCTCCCAGGTGGGCCATGGTGCCTCCTTTGTCTGTTTCACTCTGCCTGGCCCCATGTGGTCTAGTGCCTCATAAAAGCGGGTTTTCCCCAAAATGGATCTATTGAGAGATACCACTTCCCCCCAGGGCGAATTTTGTTAGGGGATTTCTTTTCTTTTTTTGCGACCAGAGATTTTTTTTTCGTTATTTCTATTGTTTGTTTGGTTTGGGTTGTTTGTTTGTTTATCTCTTTTCTTTTATCGTTTGTTTATCTTGTTTTGATTCATTCTTTTTTTGCTTATCTGTTTGTTTTATTTCCATTTTTTATCATTTGTTTCTCGGTAGGATTATTATTATTATTATTTTTTATGTTTTCTTTCTTTTCATTCCATCCTTTGTTTTCGGTTGTGATTATTTTTTTATAGTGCCATTAAATTGAAGACCCGCGGTGTGGCGGCGGATCTTCGTCGTATTTTACAACCCTTCGCAAAAGACGAGATCTTCCTCTTTTATGGTCAAGTGTATGAAAAGCTTGTGTTTGAGATACTGCCGCGGTAAATTGGGATAAACGGAACCTAAGTGGAGTATAAATAGATAACGATTTTAGCTCGTAAATGGTCTTTGAGTCTCTGCGGTGTGATGGTTTTGGATCGCTTCCGAAGATGATGGGGAGTATCGATAGCGAAGATTAAGTTGAAGGGGGAAAATAGTAATTGAAGACCCGGGCAGAAAAACATATCTAATTATGCAGTCGTTCTGTGAAATAGGTTGGAGTCCTACTCATGTCCGACTCAGTAAATAGAGAGAGCGAGAGAGAAAGTGAGAGCGAGATAGAGAAAGTGAGAGGGAGAGAGAGAGAAAGTGAGAGGGAGAGGGATAGAGAGAGAGAGAGAGAGGAAGCGAGAGGGAGAGAGAGAGGAAGTGAGAGGGAGAGGGATAGAGAGAGAGGAAGTGAGAGGGAGAGGGATAGAGAGAGAGAGAGAGAGAAAGTGAGAGGGAGAGCGAGAGAGAGAGAGATTTGCATTTATAAGGATCTGATTGTGAGAAGTAAAACAGCTGTTTTTTAATTATTTGATTAAATGACGCGACAGATGTCGGGGCGCCTTTTCGTGCATTTTTTATGGCTTTTGATTGACAGATGTTTGACCGCCGAGGGACAGCTGTTTAGCATAGACCTCGAGAAGATGATAACGATAGCAGCGTGATAGTGTTCGTGAAGTCTTTAGCAGAACGACGTGGCCTGTTTGGGAAGTCTCGGCGCACCAGGAGGATTAAGATAACTAGCCAATTGCAGTGCGTCTCGTTTCCCCGCTCGTTCGGTTGTCCTTTGAAGTAAGTGGTGTTGGGCTGGCGTGCGGGAAGGAGGTTGGCGAGAGGACTTGTGGCTCTGTGCTGTGGTTTGTACGAGGATTTTCCTCGATTGTTCTATGGTTCTTTGTTGTAGTCTGAGAGAAAGGGAGAGGAGAGAGAGTGAGAAAGAGAAAGAAGAGAGGAGAGACGAGAGAGAGAAAAAAAAGAAGAGAGAGGGAGAGTTAATGAGTAAGTCAGTCAGTGACAAAGACAGACAGAGAGAGGGCTCATTTTTTCGCTTCATTTTCGCGATGGCGTTAATGTGAAAGAACTCTTCGGCGATGCAGCATAATAAGCGCTGTCAGTATGCCACGAAAGAAAGGAATTTGGGGCCGAAAGCAAGAGAAGGCTTCGAGAAAGGTCAGCGCCAAATGTCTTTAAGGAACGTTTGAAAGGTCACAGGACAAAGGTCTGGTTCCGGCGGAGTCAGGAGATCGTGAAATGGTGACCTTCCTGCCTCCTTTTGCTTCCGTATGGGGCCCCTTTGCTCCTCTCTCTCTCTCTCTCTCTCTCTCTCTCTCTCTCTCTCTCTCTCTCTCTCCCTCTCCCTCTCTCTCCCTCCCTCCCTCCCTCCTTCCCTCCCTCCCTCCCTCCTTCCCTCTCCCTCCCTCCCTCTTCCCTCTCCCCCCTTCCCTCCTTCCCTCTCCCTCCCTCCCTCCTTCCCTCTCCCTTCTCCCTCCCTCCTTCCCTCTCCCTCCCCACCTTCTCCCTCTCCCTCCCCCCTTCTCCCTCTCCCTCCCCCCCTTCTCCCTCTCCCTCCCCCCCTTCTCCCTCTCCCTCCCCCCCTTCTCCCTCTCCCTCCCCCTCTCCCCCTTCTCCCTCTTCCTCTCCCTCCCTCCCCCCTTTTCCCTCTTGTTTTCTTTCATCTCCCTGTTTGTACCTTCTCTTCTCCCTTTCTTTTTTTTCCTTCTCTCTTCTTCCATCTTCCTCTTATGCCTTTCTTCCATTCTTTCCTTCTTCCCTCTCCTTTTTACCCTGTCCTCTCCATTCCCTCTTTTCTTCCTTTCTCCTTTCTTTCCTATTTCCTCCTGCTCTCCGGGGGCTCCATGTCTTTCTGTTGTGTGTCTGTCTTCTTGACTTACTGTTTGTCTAGCTGTCTGTTTGCCTGCCTGCCTTCCTGCCTAGCTGTCTGTTAGTCTGTCTTCCTTCTTTCTTTCCTTCCTTCCTTCCTGGATGTCTGTTTGTACGTCTTCCTTCCTGTCTGTCTGTCTGCCTGTCTATCTTCCTTCCTGATAATCTGTGTTTGTACTCCTTCCTTCCTGTCTGCATGTCTTCCTTCCTTCCTTCCTTCCTTCCTTCCTTCCTTCCTTCCTTCCTTCCTTCCTTCCTGCCCGCCCGCCTGTCTGTTTGTCTGTCTGTCTACCTTCCTTCCCGATTATCTGCCAAGTCGGGCCGAGTCTAAACCAGCGTCGGGCGAAAGAGCGAGACCCGAGTGGACGAGGTTGAAGGGCGTGGGGGTGACAGGGCGGTGCATGACAGGCAGAGTGCGTGGCGCTGGGCCGGCATGCAGCCACACTGTCGCCGGGGGTTTTGTGGGAAAGTGTGACGGAGCGAACAGGGGAAGGGGAGGGGTGGGGGCGAGAGGAGAAAGGGAGAGGGGTGGGGGCGAGAGGAGAAAGGGGGAGGGGTATGGGGTGTTTGTTTATAGATATAAGCGTTAGAATGTGCGAGGGAGAGAGGGAGGGGAGAGAAAGAGTGAAAGGGTAAGAGAAAGGAAGAAAAAAACAAAAACAGAGAGAAAGAGTAAGAGAAAAGAAAACAAATACAAAGAGAGAATGAGAGAGAAGAGGAGTAAGAGACAAGAAGAAAAAACAAAAACAAAAATACAGAGTAAGAGAAAGGAAGAAAAAAAAAAAAGATAACTAGAGAGAAAGCGGACAAAAGCAGAAAGAAAGATAGGTGAAATGTCTGTGTCTGTCTGTCTGTCTCTGTGTATCAGCGCGGATTCCACTGTCTTCCCGCCGGTCGATATCTCCCCGCTATCGTGACGGATGCCTGTAAGGTGTTGTTAGTCTGTGTCAATTAGGAGCATTCGGCCGGGCTGGCTCGGCTGATTGACGCCCTTCTCGCCTTCTTTCTTTCTCTTTCTTGGTTTTTATTTATTTATTTTTTTGGGGCGTTCTCTTTCTTTGACTTTCGTTTTTTCTTTCTTTCTTTCTTTTTTCTTTCTCTCCGTCTTTCTTTCTTTCTCTCTCTTTCGTTCCTTCTCTTCTCTTTGTTTCTTTCTATTCTATTTTTCTCTCTCTTTCTCTCTCTCTTTCTCTCTCTCTTTCTCTCTCTCTCTCTCTCTCTCTCTCTCTCTCCCTCTCTCTCTCCCTCTCCCTCTCTCTCTCTCCTTCTCTCTCTCTTTCTCTTTCTCTTTCTCTCCCCCTCTCCCTCTCTCTCCCTCTCTTTCTCTTGCCCTTGCTCTCTTCCTTTCCCTCTCCCTCTTCCTTTCCCTCTCCCTCTCTCTCTCTCCCTCCTTCCCCATCGTGCATAATTAAATAAACAATATAAAAATGCATACCTGAGAACCGAAAGTATAGTTTGTGAATCCACAGCTTGGTAAGAATTGTATTTTGTTCATCATTAATGTGTTGCGGATCCTTACCTCACCCCGTCACCCTCCCCCCGTTTTCATTTTCTACCCTGTTCTCCCTCCTTCTCTTTTTCTTTCCCTTGGCCCACTTTCTCACTCTTATCACCTCCTTATCGTCTTTCCCCTTTCTCTGTCCTTTCTTTACCTATTCCCTGTCTTTTGTTTCCCATTGCTGTTCTTTCTCCCCTCTCCTTCTCCTTTGCCCCTCTCCCTTTCTTCTTATCTATTTCCATCCTTTCTCTCGCTTTCCCTATCGCTATCCCTCTTTTCTCCCCTTTCCCTCTTGTCTTTCTGTCACCCTCTCCTTTTCCTTTCTAACCTTTCTCTTTTCTCCTTTCCCTATCCTTTCTCCTCTCTCCCTTTCCCTATCCTTTCTCCTCTCTCCCTTTCCCTATCCTTTCTCCTCTCTCCCTCTCCCTATCCTTTCTCCTCTCTCCCTTTCCCTATCCTTTCTCTCTCTCTCCTTCTCCCTATCCTTTCTCCTCTCTCCTTCTCCCTATCCTTTTTCCTCTCTCCTTCTCCCTATCCTTTCTCCTCTCTCCCTTTCCCTATCCTTTCTCCTCTCTTTTTTCCCTTTCCCTATCCTTTTCCCTCTCTCCCTTTCTTCTCTCCCTCTCCCTATCCTTTCTCCCTCTCTCCCTCCCCCTCCACTCCGCATTTGGAAGCCAGTGTTAATATGGAAATACAGGTTTTCAGCGCGTAATTTCCCGGAATCACGCATTGTCCGTTTTCTTCTGGTAATGTTGCGAGGCCAGGCGGACTCACCACGCCCACATGTACCCCCCTCCCCCCTCCCTTGCCCTGTTCCTCCTCTCTTTCTTTCGCTCTCGCTCTCTCTTTCTCATTTTTTGTTTTCGTTCTCTGTCAGTGTGTTTATATTTTATGATGTGTTTTGTATATTCGTCTGTTTTTTATTCCTGACCCTGTCTCTGTCCCTCTCCCTTTCCTTCACTTTCTCCACTCTTGCTCTCTCTCCCTTTCCATGTTCCTCTTTCTCTTTCCACATACCCTTCTCCTTTCCTCTCCCTATCTCCCCTTCTCCCTTTCCCCTCTCCCCTCTCCCCCTTTTCCCTTCCCCTCTCCCCCTGCCCCACACCCTCTCCCCCTTTTCCCTTTCCCTCTTCCCCTCTCCTTACCCTCTCCCCCTTCTCCACCCCCTCTCCCCCTTTCCCCTTCCTCTCTTCCCCTCTCCCCCTTTCTTCTTCCACTCTCCCACCCCGCTATTCTTCCTTTAAATGCCCTCAGCCATTGAGGAAATAGCAAGGAGGTATGAGTCATTGGTGAGGACGGCGAGGCGATGGCTTGTCCTTTGATTGGCAACTTTCATTTTCTAGGGTAATGTAGGTAGGTATTTTTTTTATTGTTGTGAAAAAGGAATTAGGAAAAGAAAGATGAATGATAGTCCCACTTTATAAAGGGGACAACTGTGTCAGGGATAGGAACGGTATTGGTAGGTGTGTGTGTGTGTGTGTGTGTGTGTGTGTGTGTGTGTGTGTGTGTGTGTGTGTGTGTGTGTGTGTGTGTGTGTGTGAGAGGGTGTGTTTTGAGATATAATCATTGTTACCAGCAACATTACACCACAGGAACGTATGCAACGGCTGTTCCTGCTGGTGCTGCACGCTTTGTTGATCTTCTCCTCCGCCTCCCGTTCCCCCCACCCACCCCCTCCCTGTACTACCACCATCCCCCCCCATTCCTCCTCCTCGGGTCCCACCTTCCCTTCCACCCCCATCTCCCCCTTCCTCCTCATTGTGCCCCACCTCCTCCCCCCTCTTCCCCTTCCTCCCCATACCCCACCGCCCTTCACCTCCTCCCTCCGTGCCCTACCCCCTTTACCTCCTCCCCAGTGCCCTACCCCCTTCACCTCCTCCCCTTGCACCATCCCCCCTTCACCTCCTCCCCTTGCCCCAACCCCCCTTCACCTCCCTTCGCCTCTCGTGCAGTTGGCCGCGGTTCGGGCTGCTGCGTACACCTGTTCTCGCCGTCTCACCTGCTACCTTACAGATGCTTCCCCGCAGCTGGTTGTGCGGCCGCTCGGGTCATGCTGGGCCGTGTTAGAGGACCTTCATTTCTCTCAATTCTCAGCGCAAGGGAGAAAAAACAGCGCTCCCCCTTTCCCCCGCCCCTTCCCCCCCCCAACTCCGATAAGGCGGAAGTCGGATCGTATGTGCTGACGTCACGCGCGGTTGGCAAAAGTGAGTTTGTGCGAATCTGCTTGCGTGCGTGCGTGCGTTTTGCCAAGAGTTGTTTGGTGAATTCAGGATCGCCAGCGTCCACGGTTCCTGCCCGACTTGGCTGCGGTTGGCGATTTGCGAGTGCAGGGCGTCCGGCGGGGGGGGTGGGTTACGCGGGAAGTGCTTGGATGCTTGCACCCCCCCCCCCCCCCCCGCCCCCCTTTGATTGCTTACCGACATACCTCATCGTTCTTTCTCTCGCTCTCTTTCTCTCTCTTTCTCTCTCTCTTTCTCTCTCTCTCTCTCCTATCTCTCTCTCTCTCCTATCTCTCTCTCTCTCCTATCTCTCTCTCTCTCTCTCCTATCTCTCTCTCTCTCTCTCCTATCTCTCTCTCTCTCTCTCTCTCTCCTATCTCTCTCCCTCTCTCTCCTTTCTCTCTCTCTCTCTCTCTCTCTCTCTCTCTCTCTCTTTTTCTCGCTCTCTCTCGCCCCCTTCCTCCTTCCCTGTCCCTATCCCTTGCACTTCCCGCCCCTCTCCGTCTTCCATCCTCTACTAACCCATCTCCTTCTGTCCATCTCCCATCCCCTCCCTCTGTCTTTCTCTCCCCTTCTCCTCCTCCCCATCTAACTTTCACCCCCCTTCCCCCTCTCTCTCTCTCTTTCTCTCCCCTTCTCCCCCTCTCTCTCTCTTTCTCTCTATCTCTCCCTCTCGTTCTTCCTATCTCTCCCTCTCTCCCTCTCTCCCTCCCCATTCTCCTGTGGGAGCCGAGGCCGCGGCGCACGAGCGTTCACCCCGCCGTCGCCGTCGTCGTCGTGGCGGGCCCTCTCGTCGCGTGGTGACATTGCATCACGTTTCCCCCGCGATTTACACGACCTGGGTGCTGTGCTTGTTTTGTCATTCGACGCCTCCGGGTATATATGTGTACGTTAATGCGTCTGTATCGTGTTCCTAAGGACGGTTTTTAGTAGCGGTGTGTGCGGTACTTTTTCTGTTTTGCTTTGTTGGATTCCGCTGGTGTTCGGGAGATAGGTAGAGTGTGGAAGCGTCAGATCTGTGCAGACGTCCCTACCGTGCTGGGATTCGGACGCGGAAAATGTCAATCACTTCCGCATATTGGACTGTGAAATCACGGCGGCGCCTGTGTTTATGGGAGGGAAGAGTCAAGAAGGAATTGTACGTATACAGAAGGAAATCTTTGTGAAGTAGTGGCGTCGAAAAGCCATCGTTATGTCGTGGAGTTGCGGACGTCGATGCTCGTAACGGTCAAGGCTTCCGAGCATACTTGGAAGGAATGTTGACAAATGTTGAGGACCTTTTTTTGGTTGTTTGTTTTCCTTGACTTTTTTTTCGAAATTTCTTTACCGTCTCCCGAAGTACCGGCTTGTCTGCCCTCCATTTCACGCCTTTTCACCGCCCCGCTGCGAATTCCGGCGAGTTAACAGTGTTAGTCTTTCCTTTTCTTTTCTGTTCTATTTTCTTCACGAGTTGTACTCCCTTTTTTCTGTCTTTTTTCCCTCAACTTTTCAAACTGTACTCTCCGTTTTTTCATCTTTTCCCCGAGACCGATTTCGTCCATTTCATGTTTCCTTTCACCGCTTTTTCTCGGTCTGTTTCTTGTGGCTTGACTCAGGCAGGTGCTGAGGTGTTGGGTCGGGAGATACACCGGGCCTGGTGGCGGCGGCGGCGGCGGAGGCAGATGACGCGGCAGGTGGTGGCGGTGTGCAGGTGTGTGTGTGCGCGTGCATGCGTGTATAGGCGCATCCCTATATATATGTTTATTTATGTGAATTTTATACCTACGTATCTACATACGAATATTTATTTATTCATATATATATATATATATATATATATATATATATATATATATATATACATATATATATATATATACATACATATATATATACATATATATATATATATAAATATATATATATACATATATATATATACATATATATATAACTATATATATATACATATATATACATATATATACATATATATATATAGATATATAGATATATATATATACATATATGCATATATATACATATATATATACATATATATATATATACATATATATATATATACATATATATATATATATATACATATATATATATATATATATATATATATATATATATATATATGTGTGTGTGTGTGTGTGTGTGTGTGTGTGTGTGTGTGTGTGTGCGCGCGCGCGCGTGCTTACGTGTGCATGTATGAATGTATTTATACATATGATATGATGTGATATATATGCGTATATACACATATATGAACTATAGATATGAATGTTAAAGGCACATGCGACCGATGCTCAAATTTTCCCAAAGATTTTGCACACCAGTGTTCACGCTTTCGCACGTCACAGGCGCACTAAGCACAGCTACATGCAAGCACGCCGTCATGATCTACGGTGCATGACGGGCGCGGCGCGGAGTACCGCCGAAGCATCTTGTCCGAGCGTTGATCTCTTTCGCTCCCGCCGCCGCCACCGCGTCGAGGGACACTTGGGTTGTTCTCTTGATGTTGTGTAGGGCTAGGGGTGTTCTCTCGTTTTTAGATTATATACATTATTTATTTGTTTGTTTATTGCTTTATATGTTTTTTTTTTTTTTTTTAATGGCTTGAAAGTATTAACTTCATTGTTATCTTACTCGGTGGAAATACCCCGTCTAGCATTGGAATGTTAATAACACGCACGCACACAATACGCACACACACACACACACACACACACGAAAGATAGATAAATGAATAGATTAATAGAAAAAGAATTTTAAAAAATGATGACTGGCTCGGCTGACCTCCCTGCGCCCACGTGTGTTGAGTGTGAGTGTTCGTGTTGGGGCGGGCGAGCGTGTGGGCGTGCGGGCGTGAGTACGTGAGGTTGCGGCCACACACACACACATGTACGTCTTGGTCCGGGATGAATAACGGATCCCAGACGCTTTTTGAAATCTTTGAGGATGTCTCAGTCCACTTCTCGGTCGGGGGGGGGGGGGTATATTTGATTATCGTTATTGTTATTGTGATTTATTCTTGTTGTTATTAATGTTACCATTCTTACTGTTATAATCATCCTTGCCATCAATAATGTTATTGTTACTACTACTACTACTATTATTATTATTTTCATCTTTATGATCATCATTATCCTCATCATCATCATTATCATTTGCCTTATCATTATTTCATTATCCCTTCCCCCATTGAATATGGGAAACGTTGGAGTTCAAGTGGTCTATAAAACGGCGGCAAAAATAGATGTTGAAGATTGGCGGTTCATTATCCCCCCCCCCACCTTTGCCCCTCTCCCTTTCCCCCTTCCTCCTTTCCCCTCCTCATTCCCCCTTCCCCTTTCCACTCCTCATTTGCCCCCTTCCCCCTTTCCCCTCCTCCTCTCCCCCTTCCCATATCCCCTCCTCCTCCCTCCCCTTCCACTAAAATGTACTATGCATGTTACAACGCCCTGTGTCCTGTATCCCCCCTCTCCCCCTTCCTCTTTCTCCCCTCTCCCCCGTCCTCTCCCGTCTCCTCTCTCCCTTCCCCCTTTCTCCTCTCTATTTCTGAGGGAAGGAGGAGAAGAGGGGAGATAAGATTGAAGAAAAGGGATGGAAGAGAGAGAGAGAGAGAGAGAGAGAGAGAGAGAGAGAGAGAGAGAGAGAGAGAGAGAGAGAGAGAGAGAGAGAAAGGCGGGTTTTAGAGAAAGATTGAGGGGGGCGTGGGTAGAAAGAGGTGCTTTCCATGGACCAATTAACACATCGCTTTATTTCCGGGACCCAAACGCACTCCATTGGTCAGGTAAACCTTGCATTCGTCAATAGGATTACATGTACAGTCACTCACGGGCGGGGCTGGTAGGGGAGCACAGGGGGGGGGGGAGAGAGAGAAAGAGAGAAAGAGAGAGAAAGAGGGGGAGAGAGAGAGAGAGAGAGAGAGAAAGAGGGGGGTAGGTGGTGAAGTTAGGATCAGAGAGAGGAAGAAGGGCAAAAGGGAGAGGGAGGAGAAGGAGAACGGAGTGAGAGATATGGGTAAGGGACAGAGAAAGAGAGAGAGAGAGAAAGATTCGAGATAAAGAATGCGTGAGTGAGAGAGATGGCAATGAATGAGTGAAAGAGGGCGTGGGAGGGAAGGGTTCGGAAAAGAAAGGAAAGGAAGGAGAGTTACGAGAGACCGAAGGCGTACGGAGATAGAGATGGGGGGTAGTGATAGAGATAAAGATAGATAGAGGGTGTGAGAGGGAGAGAGATCGCGGCGTTGAGGCTCCGCGTTGGTGGCAGCAGCAGGTGTGATGGTGGGCGGGGCTGCCACACGTCGCCAGAGAGAGAGATATCGCCGGACGCCAACGCACATCTGTATCCTCCTCTTCTTCCTCCTCCTCCTCCTCTCCCTCCTCCTCCTCCTCCTCCTCCTCCTCCTCCTCCTCCTCCTCTCCCTCCTCCTCCTCCTCCTCCTTCTCCCCCTCCTCCTTCCCCCCTTCTTCCTCCTCCTCTCCCTCATTCCTATCCTTCCTCCTCCTCCTCCTCCTCTCCTCTTCCTCCACCTCCTCCTTCCCATCTTCTCTCCTCTCCAATACTGCCCATCAACATCATCCTTCTTCTTCTCCCCATCCTCTTTCTCTTCCTCCTTTCCCACGTCTTCCTCATCCTTCTTCGCCTGTTTCCCCTCTTCCTCCCTTTTTCTCTCCATCATAATCATTATCTTCTGCTGTTTCTTCTGCTTATCTTCCTCCGTTTTCTTTTTATTTTCACACACATACACGCACACACACACACACACGCACACGCACACGCACACGCACACACACGTCAGGATGCAGCCTCCCCTGGGTCCACACGTCGTAGGGCATTGCTCTGTGGTTTATACGTGAAGCGAGGTGATTGGGCGAAGGAGGGAGGGGTAGGGAATGGGGGGGGGGGTGCGAAGGGGAGGGAGGGAAGGAGGGTGGATGATAGAGAGGAGGGGGTGGATGATGAGGGAGGGGGAGGTTGGATAGCAGAGGAGAGAGATAGGATGGATTAGGGAGGGGGAGGTTGGATAGCTGAGGAGAGATATAGGATGGAGGAGGTAAGGGGATGGGGGAGAATCTGGATGATAGCGGACAGGGGGGGGGGGAGGTGGAAGAGACGGGAGGGATGCTGGACGGGGAGGAAGTGGGTGGTAAGGGGGAGAGAGGGAGAGGAGGGGGGGGGTAGACACACACCGGGGGATAACGGAAGGACATTTGCCTCCTGTTTCCGGTACCTGGTGGTGTCGCTAACCCCCTTCTCTCCCCTCTCGGATCATTCCATCCTCGCTCTGCCTCCGCTCTCGTCTTCTTCGTCTTCCTGTTGTTCTTCCTCCTCTCTCTTTCTCTCTTCTGTTCGTTCCCCCTTCGATTGTTTTTTTTTTTTATCTTATCCTTTTAAGCTTCCGTCCCGGTTCTTTTGGATTCGCATCTTCTCTTTTTCTTTCTTTCCTTTTTGGCATCCTGTCTTAATTTTACCTCCTCGTCCTGGTCCTCCTCCTCCTCTTTCTTCTCCTTATCCATCTCCAATTTCAACGTGTCCCGCACCTCCTCCATGTCCTTCCTCTCCTCCACCTCCACCACCTCCACCTTTACCTCTGCCTCCACCACCTCTACCTCCGCCTCCACCACCTCTACCTCCGCCTCCACCACCTCTACCTCCACCTCCACCACCTCCACCTTTACCTCTGCCTCCACCACCTCTACCTCCGCCTCCACCACCTCCGCCTCCACCACCTCTACCTCCACCTCCACCTCCACCTCCACCTCCTCCACTCTTTTTCCCTCGCGGCGTGTGCATGGCCCCACGACGCTCGGGAAGGGCCGCATGTGTTATCGGGAGGTCGAGTGGCGGCGGCGGCGGCGGCACCTTCCGAGGCGAGCCGCGTCATGGCGCCGGTATCGTGGGTCTTATTTGCCCGGTCAGTCCGTTCCGGCGTTCCGCTTCGTTCGCGTGCGCTGCCTTTTGTTTTTGCTTTCCGTTGTTGGCATCGTTTGCGTGCGCTCTGCTTGGCGTGTTGTGCCTGCTCTCTGTCTTCTTTTGCCTTACTCATTCTCTCTCTCTCTCTCTCCCTCTCCCTCTCTCTTCTACTATCATTCGGACGACAGGTGAGAGGCGCAGTGTCGCTTTACCTGTCACCGGGTCGTTCAAGGCGGTCGTGCCGTTCCTGTCGGTTCCACGGTTCTTGTCGCTCCTACTGTTCCTCCCGTTCTTGTCTTCCCTACTGTTCCTCCCGTTCTTGTCGCTCCTTCTGTTCCTCCCGTTCCTTCTGTTCCTCCCGTTTTTGTCTTTCCTACTGTTCCTCCCGTTCTGGTCGCTCCTTCTGTTCCTCCCGTTCTTGTCTTTCCTACTGTTCCTCCCGTTCTGGTCGCTCCTTCTGTTCCTCCCGTTCTTGTCTTTCCTACTGTTCCTCCCGTTCTTGTCTTTCCTACTGTTCCTCCCGTTCTTGTCTTCCCTACTGTTCCTCCCGTTCTTGTCGCTCCTTCTGTTCCCCCCGTTCTTGTCTTCCCTACTGTTCCTCCCGTTCTTGTCTTTCCTTCTGTTCCTCCCGTTCTTGTCTTTCCTTCTGTTCCTCCCGTTCTTGTCTTCCCTACTGTTCCTCCCGTTCTTGTCGCTCCTTCTGTTCCTCCCGTTCTTGTCTTCCCTACTGTTCCTCCCGTTCTTGTCGCTCCTTCTGTTCCCCCCGTTCTTGTCTTCCCTACTGTTCCTCCCGTTCTTGTCTTTCCTACTGTTCCTCCCGTTCTTGTCTTTCCTACTGTTCCTCCCGTTCTTGTCGCTCCTTCTGTTCCTCCCGTTCTTGTCTTTCCTACTGTTCCTCCCGTTCTTGTCGCTCCTTCTGTTCCTCCCGTTCTTGTCTTTCCTACTGTTCCTCCCGTTCTTGTCTTTCCTACTCTTCCTCCCGTTCTGGTCGCTCCTTCTGTTCCTACCATCCATGCCGTTCCATCTCTCATTCGATCGGTGACGGTGCAGGCGGCGATGAACGGGGGCTTATTACCCGTTGTCACGAGGAAACTCGGCGGGGAAATATCGCCGGCGATTCGGGAAATTATTGATATTACTCTTGGGTTCGGGTCTCGGGTCGGAGGGACACGTGGGAGGAGGGAGCAGGGAGGGAGGGAGGGAGAGGGGGAGGGAGGGTAGGAAGGGAGAGGGGGAAGGAGGGGAGAATGAGGGGGAGGGAGGGAAAGAAAGGGAGAGAGAAGTAGGGAGGGAGAGAGGGGGCGAGAAGTAGGGAGGGAGAGAAGTAGAGAGGGAGAGAGGAGGGAGAGAAATAGAGAGGGAGAGAGCGAGAGAGAAGTAGAGAGGGAGAGAGGTGGGAGAGAAGTAGAGAGAGAGAATGATAGATGGCTGGCTTGATAGATAGATGGAGACGTGAGGGGTAAGACCGAGGCGGAAAATGGGACTCGAATTGGTTTTCGAGGCTTCGGAGGCGGCGGGGTTAGATGGAGAGGGAGATGGAAAAAAGGAGGAAGACGGTAAAATAGACAGGTCGAAAGAGGGAAGAAGGAATGAGGAAGAGAGGGTAAGAAGAGAGGCCGGAAGAAAGCAAGAGAGAGAGACGAAGAAGAAAGTGAGACAGTAAGAAAGAGAAAGAGAGGAAGAGGGAAAGGCAGCAAGACAGAAGAAGGGAGAGACAGCAAGAAAGAGAAAGAAAGAGGAAAGAGAGACAGCAAGAGAGAGAAAGCATTAGGACGGAGAGCGAGCAAGAGAGCCAGCAAGAGAGAAAGAAAGAGAGAGAGGGAGAGGGAGGGAGAGCGAACAAGAGAGAGAGAGAGAGAGCGAGAGCGAGAGAGCCAGCAAGAGAGAGAGAGAGAGAGCGAGAGCGAGAGAGCCAGCAAGAGAGAGAGGGAGAGACCGTAGGTGTCTCTGGCAGGTGGGTCTGGCAGGCAGGCTGGTTGGCTAGGCGGGGCTCGGGACGGAGACGTAGGGTGCACGCTGGGACCCCGCCCCGCTATTGATCCAGGGGTTATATACACACGCACACACATACCTACACACGCACACACATGCATATTCACTTACGCATGCATACGCACAGCCGTCCAGACATGCACGCGGCGCCGTTGGCTCGTCTACGGCCGTCGTCGCGAGCGCAAGGGAGGGCGTACGAAAGGTGTCGCGAATATGTACTCTATTTCTCTCTCTCTCTCTCTCTCTCTCTCTCTCTCTCTCTCTCTCTCTCTCTCTCTCTCTCTCTCTCTCTCTCTCTCTCTCTCTCTCTCTCTCTCTCTCTCTCTCCCTCTCTCTCCCTCTCTCTCTGTCTCTCTCTTTTTTTTCTTTCTTCCCTCCTTTCCCTTGTTTCTTCTTATTTTATTCTCGAGTCTTTCGAGCGAATACGTGTCCTTGTTATTTTTTTTCTTTTCTGTCGTGTTCCCACGTTATTATAAGGTCTTACATCTTTCGAGCGACTACATTTCCTTGTTATTTTTCTTCTATTTTCTTCTGGCTTTCGGTTATTTTTCTCTTTCCTTTATTTCTTTCGATGTCATCTTAATTGGCCTACCTGCCCCCCCCCTCCCTCCCTTCCCCGCAAGTACATGTAAAGGTAATTTTGATAAGTAATTGCGCCAAGGGACACGGTCATAAAGACACTTGCTTGACTAAAGAGCGCACAAGACAGTGTTTTTTTCTGTTTTGTTGAATTTTTAATTTTTATCTTAATTCTATATAGGTTAACTTTTTATTTATATTTCCCTTTTTTTTCTTTCTTTTTTTTTTTTACTTTTTTTCTTTTTTTTTTTTTTTTTTTTTCTCTAAACCCCTTTTCCTTTGCTATTCTTCCGTTTGTTTATTCCTCATTCCTCAACCTCTTGTCCCTTCCCCTCCTTTCTATTCCTCGTGCCCCATATCTCCCTTCATTTCCCCTCATCAACCCCTAGTGTCTTTATCTTCCCTCTTTTACTTCATCCCTTGTCCTTTTATCCTATCTCTCTTTGTCTCACTATTTTTTTCTTTCTCCTTTTCTCCTCTCCTCCCTCCCTCTATACCTCCATTCCCCTTCCTCTTCTCCCTCTCCCCTCTCCCTGCCTCTTCTCTTCCATCCCTCCCTTCCTTCATCCCTCCCTGCCTCTCCTCTTCCCCCCTTCCTCCCTCCCTCCCTTCCTGCCTCTCCTCCCCTCCTTCATCCCTCTTCCTCCCTCCCCTCCTCCCTCCTTCCGTTTATCCCTCTCCCTCTTCCACCATCCCCCTCTGCCTCTCCCCCCCCCTCCCTCCGTTTATCCCTCTCCCTCTCTCCCTCCGTCCCCCCCCCCGCCTCTCCCCCTCCCTCTCTCCCGGCGGTGAGTGATAGGTATAGAAAATAATGGAGTGTCAGAGAGCGGCCCCCGACTGGCCTCGGCTTAGGCTCCAGATCCGTCAGACGAACGTGATTATCTCTCGGCCCGGAGTGTGTTTTGATTACTTTTCACTCACTCTGTCTGTCTGTTTGGCTATCTCGTTTTTTCCCTTTTTTGTTTGTTATTTTATTTTTCCGTTTTCTTTTGGTTTGGTTGTTTTTTTCTTTCTCTTCTTTCTTTTTTTCTTCTCTCGCTTTCTTTTCTTCTCTCTCTCTCTCTTTTCTTCTCTATCTCTCTCCTCTCGCTCTTTTATCTCTCTCTCCCTCTCTCCCTCTCCCTCTCTCTCTCTCTCTCTCTCTCTCTCTCTCTCTCTCTCTCTCTCTCTCTCTCTCTCTCTCTGTCTCTCTCTCTGTCCCTCTCCCTCTCCCTCTCCCTCTCCCTCTGCCTCTCCCTCTCCCTCTCTCCCTCTCCCTCTCTCTCTCCTTCTCCCTCTCCCTCTCCCTCTCTTTCTCTCTCTTTCTTGCAGGTTCCTTTTATTATCATCATTATTACTTTACTTGTTACTATTATATAATCATTGTTGCTATCAATATCAATTATCATTGTTATAGTAGTTGTGAATCATCTTCTTGTTGTTCTCTATCTTCCTCGAGTGCAACAGTGAATGAAAGGCAAGGAAATTGAGTTCGAATGACGTCACCGACTTGCTATGGCTGTGCGTGCATTGTAAAGAGACATAGATGGGTGGATGGAAAGGGTAAATTGGGTCCGCGATTGACTTTAGAAGTTAGGGGGAGAGAGGGGGTGGAGGGTGAGGTAGGGTGGACGAGGGGAAGGTGGAAGGGAGGGGGAGGGGGAAGAAGGTAGGGTAGGAGAGGGAGGGAGGGAGATGGGGAAAGAAGGTATGATAGGAGAGGGAGGGAGGAGGAAGGGAGGAAGGAAGTGGGAGAGAGGGAGAGGGAAGGGAGGGAAGATGTGAGACAGAGAGGGAGAAAGGGGAGAAGCAGGTGAGATTGGGACTAAAAAAGGAAGAATAGGAAGATACGCGGTGGAGGAGAAGGAAAAGAAGGAGGAGTAGTCCTGCGAACACAAGGACATAGATCACGGCAGGGTGCAGCAGCGTGGCACCGCGAGGCACCTACCTGGCCGACGGAGGAAGTGGAGGTAGAGGTGGCACGTTGGGGCAGGCTGGACGGGGCAGGTCAGGAGGAGGAGGAGGACTACGGGGAAGGAGGGAGAGGAGGAGGAGGAGAGCAAGGGGGGAGTGGAGGAAGGAGGGAGGGGGAGGAGGAGGAGGAGGAGAGCAAGAGGGAGGTTGTGGGAAGGAACGAGGGGAGGAGGAGGAGGAGGCAAGAGGATAAGAGGAGAGGAGAGGAGGGAAGGAAGGGGGTAGGAGGAGGAGGAGGAGGAGGAGGAGGGCGACCCAGGGGAAGCCGGTACTCGACCGCCCTAACTCGGTTAAGGTCTCCGGCAGAAGGGAAACACTCGCGCCTCCAGACTCTCCCCGCCGCTTATGGCTATTACCGTTATTACACCGGGGACTGCAGCCTGGCTCTTATCATTACGAGGCCGCCGCCGCCGTGCGCTGTTGTGTCGCTCCGTTGGCCGCCGTGTGATGTGGTTGCGCCCTTCGGAGGTGGGCGGGACGAGGGGAGAGGGTGGGCGGTGGCGAGGTGGGTGTGGGATCTGTTCTGATGGGGTTGGGGTTTGTTGGGTCTCTCGGTTCCTTCTCTCCCTCTCCCTCTTTTCCATCTCCCTCTCCCCTCTTTTCCCCCTTCTCCCTCTCCCCTCTTTTCCCCCTTCTCCCTCCCTTATCCTGTTTCCCTCTTCTTCCTTCCTCCCACTCTTTATCCTCTTCTCCCTCCCTTCCACTCCTTCGTCTCCCCAGTCCCTCCCCCCCTCCCTTCTCCTCTTCCCCTCTTTCCTCCCCTTCCTCCCTATCCATAGTTTGGCTCCGAGTGCCACCACACAGGCACCGAACCGAAGGAATCCCGGGACCGGAATGCCACCTTTCTCCCGAGCTCAAGAAAAGGGGGGGGGGGAAGCATAGGAAGCAAAAAATGGAGAATAAAGAAATGTGAGGAAACAAAACGATAAGGGATCAAGAAATAGAGGGAAAAGGGAGAGAGAGTGAGAGAGAGAGGGAGGGAGAGAGAGAAATGGGGGGGAGGAAAAGAATAAAACGAGGAGAGAGAGAGAAAAAAAAAGAAAAGGTAAATCTGGTCCCTTTCGGAGGGGCTGGAGGAGGAAAGGTCGAGCCCCGTCGGTGGTTCGTTGCTCTTTCGGGCTGGCGGCGGCGCCCTGGCTCCCTCTGTCGGCCGCCGTCGGAATCTGTTGACATGAGCGTCGGGATGCACGCGCAAACTATCTCCCTCGGTCTTGTTGTTCTTCCTCTTTTATCGTTGTTGTTTTTGTTATCTTGTTTTTATCGTTGTTGTTATCTTTTATCTTGTTATTTTTTTATTGTTGTTATTAGTACTGTCTTGTTCTTGTTACTATTTTTTTGTCGTTGTCATTATCGTTATCTTGTTCTTGTTTGATATTCTTTTTATCGTTGTTATTATCGTTTTCTTGATCTTATTTGATATTCCTTTTATTGTTGTTATTATCGTTATCTTGTTCTTATTTAATATTCTTTTTGTTGTTATTATCGTTATCTTGTTCTTACCATTATTCTTTTATCGCTGTCATTGTCATGTATTATCGTTGACGGTGTTCACTCACGTCGATCTGGATTATGTTTATATAGAAATAGGATCTGTATGTCTGTGCGCATTTACGCAGAAATGAGATAAGCATGTATGTGTAGGTCTTCATGTGTGCGGTTATCTGTGTCTATGGAGAACATACACACATACACACACACACATTCACACATGCATACACATACGCACACACACACACACACACACACACACACACACACACACACACACACACACACACACACACACACACACACACACACACACACACACACACACACACACACACACACACACACACACGCACACACACACACACACACATTGACACACATACACAAGCACACACACACACACAAGCACACATTCACACACACACACACACACACACAAGCACACATTCACACACATTCACACACAAACACACATTCACACACACACAAGCACACATTCACACACACACAAGCACACATTCACACACACACACACACACACACACACACACACACACACACACACACACACACACACACACACACACGCGCGCGCGCGCGCACTCACAAAAAAAAACGCAAGATCCAATTCCTTTAGTGATATTCGTGCTTCTCTTGATTAACATTTTTATTAGTTTTCCCTTTATCGACCTCATCCCTTATAATCTCTCTTCGGAGCTACTTAGATCGGGCCCGACGATAAACCTACACGCACGCACACGCACGTTGATGATGATCCGTGTAATTCTTAGACAGGTACTGCCTTTTGGTAAGATATCGTGTAAGTGGAGTGAGGTTGACTCCTTGTATCGATGTATAATATATATGCGGTATATGTATATATGGTATATAAAGATGTAAAGGGTTTGTGTGTGTGTGTGTGTGTGTGTGTGTGTGTGTGTGTGTGTGTGTGTGTGTGTGTGTGTGTGTGTGTGTGTGTGTGTGTGTGTACGCCCGCGCGGGCCCATTTACATACATAAACACATATATACACATATATGCACTTCCGTTTCCCGTGGAAAATGGAAGTCACCGGAACGGGATCGGCGACCGCGTTTCCCTTCTCGGAAATCTACGGCTTGGCAACCCCTGTTTCGACCGAAAGATTTTTCAATAAGCTTAAGAGATTCCCCGGCTGGAGGTTGAAGGTTGAAAGCTGGAAGAGAGACTTCGGTTTGGCGACGCCCTTCCCCGCGCCGGTACGAGGGGGAGGCCGGTTTAGTTTTGTTATTGTTGCAGTTATTTTTTTTAGGTGGGAGGACAAAATCATTCTATTTCTGTCAGTAACTATCTATCTAAAAGTCCCTCCCCACCCGTGTGTTTGTGTGTATGTGTGCGTATATATATATATATATATATATATATATATATATATATATATATATATATATATATATATATATATATATATATACATGTGTGTATGTGTATGTAAAAGAGTGAAAGAGCGTGTTTGCGGCCCGCTTGTATAAGCGATCGTCTTCCTTTCCTCTCATCTCCCCCTTCCTTTCCCTCCCCTCCCCTCCCCCTCCCATCCCTCCCCTCCTCCACCCATCCCCGCCCCTCCCATCCCTCAGCCCATCGTTAAAAGACTAAGGCCAATCCCGTCCCCTTCGCCCATTTGTTAAGGTTATTTTACGCTGGTAGTTTTCATCCGCGGGACATTTATTCCATTAAGCGTGACAGCCGTAGGAAGGTTTTCATCCGGCCGTCGCTTTGTTTATGTCTCTTTGTTTTTCTTTGTTTGTTGGTTGGTTTCTTGCGGTTTCTTACTGTTTTTTCTCTCTCTTGTTTCTTTCTCTTTCTCTTTGGTTCTGTCTGTCTCCTCTTCTCTTTTCTTCTCTTCTCTTATCTTTTCTCTTCTCTTCTCTCTCGTTCTCTTTCTCTTTCTCCGTCTGATTTCAGTATTCTTTTCTCTCCGTCATAATCGGGAATCATGTTTATTATTTGCCAATTAGGCCAATGGCGGTTGCCTTTATTGTTTGTTGTTTTTGCTATATCTTGTTTTCATTTCTATTACTATTGTTTACTTGTTCTGTGGATTTGATTTTTTTGTTGTTTGTTTTAATCCTCTGTTGCCTTTATCTCCCCCTCTCTCTTCTCTTCTACCCCCCACCCTTTCTCCCTCTCTATATATCTTATCTATCTATCTATCTATTTCTCTGTCTCTCCCTCCCGCTCTCTCCCTCCCCCCCCCCTCTCTCTCTCTCTCTCTCTCTCTCTCTCTCTCTCTCTCTCTCTCTCTCTCTCTCTCTCTCTCTCTCTCTCTCTCTCTCTCTCTCCCTCTCCTCTCCCTCTCCCTCTCCTCCTCCTCTCCCTCTCTATCTATCTATCTATCTATCTATCTATCTATCTATCTCTCTCTCTCCGACACACACAGTATGTTGCTGTCTTTATTTCTCGTTTTCAGTTTAGGCCAGACACCCTTTTTTATCTCCTTCACTCCCCTCTCCCTCGCCCATCCATTTTTTCTTCTCTATCCTCCTTCTCCCATCCATTTATCCACCCCCTCTCGCTCATACTGAACCCTTCTCTCCCATTCCTCTTCTTTTATACCTGTCCTTTTCTTCTTCATCCTCCTCCTCCTCCTCCCCTCTTTCTCTTTCTCCCCTTTCTCCTTACGTCCGAACCCTCCTTTCTTCACTCCCTATCCCCCTCCTCCTCTCCCCTCTTCCTCTTTCTCCCCTTTCTACTTACGTCCGAATCCTCCTTTCTTCACTCCCTATTCTCTCTCTCCTCCCTCACTCCCCTCCTTCCCTCTCCCCCCTCACTCCCCTCCTTCCCTCTTCCCCCTCACTCCCCTCCCTCCCTCTCCCCAGGATTTGTCCGCGCGTTCTAACGACCTTGTCAATGGCGGTGTCGGTGCGAGGGGAAACAAGGAGTGAGGGGAGAGCGATGCGTGTTTACCTACTCCCTCTCACGCCTGATGTAGTGCCAGCTCGCGGTTAGGTCCGGAGGGTGGGCGGGGGATGGGGGTGTATGGGGGTATGGGGAAGATGGGGTTGCGGTGGAGAGGGGATGGGGAAGATGGAGTTGGGGTGGGGAGGGGATGGGGAAGATGGGGTTGGGGTGGGGAGGGGATGGGGAAGATGGGATTGGGGTGGGGAGGGGAAGGGAAGATGGGGTTGGGGTGGGGAGGGGATGGGGAAGATGGGGTTGGGGTGGGGAGGGGATGGGGAAGATGGGGGTTGGGGTGAGGGAGGGGATGGGGAAGATGGGGTTGGGGTGGGGAGGGGATGGGGAAGATGGGGTTGGGATGGTGAGGGGATGGGGAAGCTGGGTTTGGGTGGGGAGGGGATGGGGAAGGTGGGGTTTGGGTGGGGAGGGAAGGTGGATTGTGCGATGGGGGTATGGGGAAGGAGGGGTGTGGTTGGGAAAGGTATGGGGGAGGAGGGGAGGGGATGGGGTGGAGGTGAAGGGGTGGAAGGTAAAGGAAAGGTATGGGGGAAAGTGACACGTGACTCTCTCAAGAAAGGTAAAATGGAATCCGTGTAGACACCTTTAGATTATTATTTATTCATTTATTTATGTCATTTATTTATTTTGTTGTTTACTTGTCTATTTATTCAAGATATTTTAACAGTGTATGTGTCCCTTGTCTTTATTTATTCCCTTTCTCTCTCTCCAGACATCCTCGTTCGGGATTTCTGTAATAGGTTTATCGGTGTTTCGAAGTGGGAGTATTTCTCGACATGTCTGCTTATTCTTTGTTATCGGGATAATTGCCACTTCCCCTTCTTTATCGAAGAGGGAGATAGGGATAACAAGATTGATGCGATTATGTTTGTTATGTTTATATATGCCTGTGTGTATATATTTATATGTTTATTTCTCCCATTTATTACCTGTTACTTTCCTCCTCCTTTTTTCCTTCTCATCTTTATTTCCATTATCCATTCCCTTCTTTGTCTTTTCCCTTCCCCCTCCAACTCTCCTCTTGTCGATTCCTTCGCCTTTCTCCTAACTCTCACCGCGCTCACTTATTTATCTTTCCTCTTTCGTCTCCCTCCCATCGTCCGCTTCCTCTTTTTCTTATTCGCCTCTTCCACCTTATTCCGCGTTTCATGCTCTTCTACCTGCCTCTTATTCACTCTCTCATCCTGTCTTCGGCTTCTTTCTAATTCCCTTCCCTTCCCGTGCCCCCTTTCCTCCATCTCCCTTTCCCTCCTCTCCCTTTTCCCCTCGTTTCCCTCCTTTCACATTTCCCTCCTTCTTCAAGTCTCCCTGCCTGAACACTCGCCCTCCCTTCCATCCCCAAGTCTCCCTGTCCCTTTCCCTCCCTCCCTCCGTCCCCAAGTCTCCCTGTCCCTTTCCCTCCCTCCCTCCGTCCCCAAGTCTCCCTGTCCCTTTCCCTCCCTCCCTCCGTCCCCAAGTCTCCCTGTCCCTTTCCCTCCCTCCCTCCGTCCCCAAGTCTCCCTGTCCTTTTCCCTCCCTCCCTCCTTCCGACCCCAAGTCTCCCTGTCCTTTTCCCTCCCTCCCTCCCTCCCTCCCTCCTTCCGACCCCAAGTCTCCCTTTCCCTCCCTCCGTCCCTCCGTCCGCACGTCTCCCCGCCTGACCGCTCTCTCTCCCTCCCGCAGGTAAGCCGCGCCATGTCCCGCAAGAGAGCGCGGGAGGCCGACCCCGACGACGACCACTGGGACGAAGAGCTGCACGACCCCGCCGCTGGGCAGGTGAGGGAGCGTGCCCCGTGCCTTGTGCCCCGGGAGTACCTGTGCTGGGTATGGTGGTGAAGGAGGCCCGTGCCCTGGGCTTGAGGAGGAAACGGGAGGGGAGGGGGGCCACGAGGAGGGGCGGTGCAGGAGGAGGAAGAGCAGAAGCAGGAGGAGGAGGAGGAGAACGAGAAATTGAACTAGAAGTAGTAGATGGTGGAGGAGGAAGAGAAAAAGGAGGAAGAAAATGGAAAGGGGGAAGAGGTATGTACAACATTTTCGCTTGCGTGCCAAGGCTCCGTCGACGGTTGCGTGGCTGCCGTAGATGCCGCTGGCGCTCTTCTCTCCCCTCGGACCAAGACTCGCCCACCGTCTCCTCCTGCGGTGCGCTGACGGGGTGCTGGCGGTGCTTCTCGCCGGCCCAGGTGCAGCACGACCTGGCTTGCACGTGCACCTGGAGCCACGCGTTTAATTGTGTGTGCATTCGTGGCTGTGTGTCCACTTGAGGAGGCGTGTGTGTACATCTGGCTGTGTGCGCTTTTTTGTAAAAGGATGTGCGTATCTAGCGCTTTATAGCCCCGCCGCCTTGGACATTGTTGTCGGCGTGTGAGCCCGGTAATTGACAGGTTGTTCGATCCTCAGTGAAATTAATGTCAGACTGAATATGGGTCTGTAAATATAACTATTAGTCATTGTACATAGCAGATAGTGTCAGCAGTCAGCTCGTACACTTTCCTGACAGTGCACTTTAAGAGTTCGATAGACCTAGAAGAGTTTAAAGGCGGCGTCCAAACTGAGGACCTAATGTCTCACAGGGGGCAGACGCAGGACCACTCCCATAGTCTTAAAAAGGAAGGGAAAAAAAATCCTACGTGCCTTGTATTGCACATCCACGCTACTAGTCCTCTAGAAAAAATGGCCCCACTCGGCGTACACACCAGCCTAGCGTACGCAGCACCTCCGCGCACACGCCAGGTAGAAGTAGCGACGTGAATAAATAACGCAGCCTCGCTACGCCTCGAGCGCGTCTCCGCCCGTGCGAGGACGAGGGGGTTGGGCGGAAGGGGGTGGAAGGAGGGGGTTGGGCGGAAGGGGGTGGAAGGAGGGGGTTGGGCGGAAGAGGGGTGGAAGGAGGGGTTGAGCGGAAGGGGGTGGAAGGAGGGGTTGGGTGGAGGGTGGAAGGAGGGGTTGGGCGGAAGGGGGTGGAAGGAGGGGGTTGGGCGGAAGGGGGTGGAAGGAGGGGGTTGGGCGGAAGGGGGTGGAAGGAGGGGGTTGGGCGGAAGGGGGTGGAAGGGAGGGGGTTGGGCGGAAGAGGGGTGGAAGGAGGGGGTTGGGCGGAAGGGGGTGGAAGGAGGGGGTTGGGCGGAAGGGGTGGAAGGAGGGGGTTGGGCGGAAGGGGTGGAAGGAGGGGGTTGGGCGGAAGGGGGTGGAAGGAGGGGGGTTGGGCGGAAGGGGGTGGAAGGAGGGGGTTGGGCGGAAGGGGGTGGAAGGAGGGGGTTGGGCGGAAGGGGGTGGAAGGAGGGGGTTGGGCGGAAGGGGGTGGAAGGAGGGGTTGGGCAGAAGGGGGTGGAAGGAGGGGGTTGGGTAGAAGGGGTTGGGTGGAGGGTGGAAGGAGGGGTTGGGTGGAGGGTGGAAGGAGGGGTTGGGCGGAAGGGGGTGGAAGGAGGGGGTTGGGGGCTATGGGGAGGATGGGGCGATGTGGGGGAGATATAAGGAAGGGGAGGGAGGAACGATGTGGGTAGATATAAAAGAAGGGGAAGGGGTTGGGGGAAGGAGGGACAATGTGGGGGGATAAAAAGAAGGAAGGGGGAGAGTGGTTAGAGATTCGTTGGGGGGAAAAGGGGAGTTTAAGGGAATGGGGAAGGAGGGAAGCCGAAGGAAAGGAAAGACATGAGGAGGTGGAAGGAAATAAGAGGAAAAAAAGTGTGTGGACGAGAGAAAGGGGGAGAGAGAGAGAGAGAGAGAGAAGAGGGGGGAAAGCATGGGCGACGGAAGGAAGACTGATGGTCGAAGATTGGGGAGCTGGAGAAGGGAATGGGTAAAGGGAAGGGGATAGGAGGGGGAGCGAGCGGGAAGGGGGGTGGAGGAGGGGGAGGGGGAGAGGTTAAGGGGAAGAGAAAAGTAAGTCCAGGATAATGACGCAATTTTATACTCGAGACTTCAGCCCTCGCCGCTCGTTACCTCCAGACGCCGAGATGTGTAAATATGATCGCATCGTCCGGCCGGCCCTCTTATTAGCTTCTTTATTCCGTCCCGTCGCGGCCTCTCCGCCGCCTCTTAACAACCTCTCTCCGCCCTCGGTCCCCCCTCTCTCTCTTCTCTCTTCTCTCTTCTCTCTTCTCTCCGCCCTCGGTCCCCCCTCTCTCTCTCTCTCTCTTCTCTCTTCTCTCCGCCCTCGGCCCCCTCTCTCTGCCCTCGCCCCCCTCTCTCTCCTCTCTCCGCCCTCTGCACCCTCTCTCTCCTTTCCTCTCCTCTCTCTCTGCCCTCGGTCCCCCTTTTCTCTCCTCTCATTTCTTTCACCTCTCCTCCCCCTCTCCTCTCCTCTCTCCTCTTTCTCACCTCCTCTATTCCCTCTCTCCTCTCCTCTTTCTCTCTCCCTTACCCACTGTCCCTTCTCTCCTCAATCCCTTCCCCCTCCACCCCTCAGTTCCTTCTTTGCTGTCTTCTCTCTGTCCCCTCTTTCCTCTTTACCTTCTCCCCTCTTCTTCCGACTTACCTCTCTTCCCCCCCCCCTCCTGTCTTCCCACTTCAGTCGTTGTCTTTCTCCACTTTCATAGCTCAAGGCAGGCGCGCGCGCGCCCATACACACACACACATGAGAGAGAGAGAGAGAGAGAGAGAGAGAGAGAGAGAGAGAGAGAGAGAGAGAGAGAGAGAGAGAGAGAGAAAACAATAGAAACAAAAATCGCTCAGTAACAAGAGGAAAAGGAGGTTAAAGAAGAGGAAAAGGGAAACGGCACGTGGTAGAATCAGAGCGACCGGGAGAACAGGTGACGGGGCCAAGCAGCTCATTGCAGGTCGAGCTGAAGGCGGGGAGGATGGGGGTCGGGGGGGAAGGGGAGGGGAGGAGGGTGCACAATATTGATCAAGTGCCACGTTGGTAAAGTTATATAGATTTTTGTTTTCTTTGTTCTCGTTGTCTTTTATGTTTTTATTTGGATTTGTTATTTTGATTTATGTTTCCGGGTTATCGGATATCACGTGTGAATATAATGGCAAGAAATTCGCAACGGCTTTCTTAAGTATCTATGAAGAAAGTCATTAACTACCGTTCGTGCGTCAAGGGATCCTTAAGATATATCAAAAACGTTTCTTTCTTGAGGGAGTGTGGGTGGTGGGGAGCCAAAGAAACCGAAACGTTTCTGGGTTCTGTTTATATGGAAACGTTTCTCGGTTCTGTTGATATCGAAACGTTTCTCGGTTCTGTTTATATCGAAACGTTTCTGGGTTCTGTTGATATCGCAACGTTTTTGGGTTCTGTTAATATCAAAACGTTTCTAGGTTGTTGTTGTTTTTTACATCGAAACGTTTCTTTGTTTCTGTCGGTGGCTTAATTTAATAGTAATTGAGTGCAGGGGGGGGTGTTAATGATGATACGTAATTGATATGAAAATACAACGGCGATGACGCGGTGGCCGTGTGTGTGGGAGATTGTTAAAGCAGATGGCGATGTTGCAAATGCGCCAGACACATTAGACTATGTTGCAGGTGCCATTGAAGGCATCACGGTAGGGATTGGGAATGTGGGGCAAAAATCACAGTTGGATTTTATTCCTAATGTTTTTTTATTAACTACCTATCGTTCTCTCCTCTCTCGTTTCCTTTTCCCACGTCTTTTACCTCCCTCCATCTCTTCTTCTTCATTCTCTTCATCTTCCTCCGCTTTATCGTTTTCTCGTTTTCCACTATTTTACCTTCTTCCTCCTCCTCCTTACCATCATCATCATCATCATCATCATCATCATCATCATCATCCACCTCCTCTTCCTCCGCCTCCTCATCCTCCACCTCCTCTTCCTCCGCCTCCTCATCCTCCACCTCCTCTTTTTCCTCCTCTTCTTCATCTTCTTCCTCCTCCGTCTCCTCCTCAGGCACCTCCTACTCCTCCTTTTATTCGATGCACCACAGTCACTTCGAACCCACCTAAACAAAGCTGTGCCCTCCTAAGGAAGGTGTCTGGCGGAGGGACAAACGCAGCCAATGAACGGGGGTGGGTTAGGAGTGGTTGGGGGGAGGGGGGGAAGAGCGGTGGGGTGAGAGGGCACTGGTAATGCAGTGTGATGTGGCATAACCTACTGTCGCAGAGGTGTTGTGTAGTGCTTCGTTCCCCGGAGAGGGAGAGAGAGAGAGAGAGGAGGAACAGGAGAGAGAGAGAGAGAGAGAGAGAGAGAGGGAGGGAGAGAGAGAGGGGGAGAGAGGAGAGAGATAGGGAAGGGAGAGGGGGAGGGAGAGAGAGAAAGAGAGGGAGAGGGGGAGAGAGAAAGAAGGGGAGGAGGAGAGAGAGAGAGAGAGAGAAAGAAAGAGGGGTGAGAGAGAGATAAAATGAGATTGCTGGTGGCGATGGCAGTGACGTCACAAAAACGAGCCGCGCACGAGTCTCAGATCATAAATAAGGATTGCGACTGTAAGCGTTAAGGGAATAACGATGAAGCCGATGACGGTTGTTAACAGTATCAAGTGCGATGAGGATTTGCGTGTTTTTCGATCACCCTTTCGTTGTCGGGGAGTCGGTCGGTTGCCGGCGATAACGGAATTGGCGTTTTGCGACGTAATCTGCACGTGTCAGAATCTGCGCGGCGAATGAAGAAGCCGGCTTTAGGGGGGGAAGGGGGAGAGGGGGGGAGGAGAGAAAGAAAACAGTCGATATGTGGATGGGAAGGAAGAGGGAAGCTAGGAGGAGAGGGAGGGAAAGGATTGGATTCGAAAGGGAAAGAAAGTGAGGGAGAGAGGGAAATAAAACAGTCGATATGTGGATGGGAAGGAAGGGGAAGAAAGACAGAGGAGAAGAGAGACAAAGATAACGAGAGTCGATATGTGGATGGGAAGGGGGTGGGGGAAGAAAGAGAGACGCAGAGAGGAGAGAGAGAGAGAGAGAAATCTAACGAGAATCTGGATGCCAGCGCGTGCACACACCCTCCCCCCCTTACCCCTCACCCACCCACCCCCACCCCGGCGTAGGCCTAGTCCACTTCGAAGTCGTCTCCTGATAGAGCCATCGGTACCTGGCCTGGTGGCAGGAACTAGGCCAGGCTAAGCTGGATGGCCCAGGGGTAACATTTGATTCCTCTATTGATTTTTGCCCGGACCCGCCCGCCCGCACGCCCGCACGCCCGTCGCTCCTCCGTGCGTGAGCGCTCTACCTCACGGCGAGGGTGGAGCCGGCCAGGTGGTGGTGGTGGTGGTTCCCTCCCTCCCTCCCTCCCTCCCGCCCTCCCGCTCGCCCGCTCGCCCTGCCCCGCCGCCACGCCCTCCTCACGGCCTCGCTCTCCCTGCCACGCCTTCCTCGCTCAGTTCGCTTGCTGGCTCGCTTGCTCTCGCTTGCTCTCCCTCTCTCTCCCTCTCTTGGTTTCGCTTGCTCTCGCTTGCGTTCGCTTGCTCTGTCTCTTGTTTGTTGCTTGTCCTCTCGTTCTTTCTCTCTCTCTCTCTCTCTCTCTCTCTCTCTCTCTCTCTCTCTCTCTCTCTCTCTCTCTCTCTCTCTCTCTCTCTCTCTCTCTCTCTCTCTCTCTCTCTCTCTCTCTCTCGCTTGTTTATTCGTGTGTTTGCAATCCCACTCTCTCGCTTATTCTCTCTCCTCTCTATCTCTTGTTCTCTTTCCTTCAGTCTTTCTCTTCCCCTTCATCCGTTCTCTCTCTCTCTCTCTCTCTCTCTCTCTCTCTCTCTCTCTCTCTCTCTCTCTCTCTCTCTCTCTCTCTCTCTCTCTCTCTCTCTCTCTCTCTCTCTCTCTCTATCCTCTCTTAGCAACGCCCACCATCCTCACGCCCCGCCTCTAAGCCACGCCCTCGCTCCTATAGCCCCGCCTCCAGGCCACGCCCTCGCTCTCCTTATGACTTTCCCGCCTCGGTTCTCTGTCTTAGTTACTGTTTTTTTTTCTCCTTTTCTATTTTTATCTCTACTCTCTCCCCGTATTCCATACCTACCTCATCTCTCTCTTTCTCTCTCTCCCTTCCCCCCCACTCTCTCTCTCTCTCTCTCTCTCTCTCTCTCTCTCTCTCTCTCTCTCTCTCTCTCTCTCTCTCTCTCTCTCTCTCTCTCTCTCTCTCTCTCTCTCCCCTCTCTCTCTCTCCCCCTCTCTCTCTCTCCCCTCTCTCCCTCTCTCCCTCTCTCCCTTCCCTCCCTCACTCCCTCTTTATTTATTTATTTGTAGATTTTACTTATTAGAAGTAGTAGTACTCACACATTTTAATTAATTTCATTCATATATTCTTATTTGCAGTTATCCGCTGATTCATTTATTTATGAGTTCGTTGTCGTGTTTGTTCCTCTGCGATTTCTAAATCTTTGGTCCACCTCGGGATCCCGCGCCGGACCTTTACAGTACTTCCCCGGTGTGTAATTGTTTCCTTCCTCTCCTTTCTCCGCAATCCTCCTCCCTCCTCCTCCTCCTCTTCCCCCTCCCCTCCCTCCTCCCCCTCCCCCTCCCTTCTACTCCTCCTCCATTTGTTTTCTTTCCCCGTCTCATTTTCATACACCTTTGTTGTTGTTATTGTTGTTATTATTATTATCCTGCTGCTTCTTCTCTCACTTCTCCTCCCCCCCCGATATCTCCCCTCGCCCCCTTCCTCCTCCCTTCCCCTCCCCCTCCCCCACTCCTCTCCTCTCCTCCTCCCTCACTTCCTCCTACCGCGGGTTGGAGTTGCCTGGGGGGGGGGGGTAAGTAAAGAGATGAAATGAAGGCTTCCTCTCTCTTCCTCTCCTACATCAGGGGAGGCTTCTTTTTAAATACCCCTTAGGCTGCAGCCCGAGGAGAAACTGCAGGCGGTCGGTCGGTCGGCAAGTCGGCAGGTCGCTCGGTCGGTCGGTCGGTCGGGGAGGGAGGGGGGGTGGGGGAGTCTTTCCTTTCCTTTGATTCCTTCGCAGGCCTGGCGGGAAAGGCTCCTGTCACGGGCGGCGTTCCTGAGGGCGCTGGCGGAGGCTCCGAAGGGATAGGGGGGAGTGAAAGGGGGTCGGGAGGAGGTGTGTTAGGGGGGCGTGTCGGTAGGTCTGTGTGTCTTTCTTTGTCTGTGTGTCAAGCGGTCACGGCAGCAAGGGGGGAATCAAGGGCGGCGTTATGTAGTCTCGAAGTAGAGTCATTTTGAAGTCGCCCTTTTCGCGGAGAGAGAGAGAGAGAGAGAGAGAGAGAGAGAGAGAGAGAGAGAGAGAGAGAGAGAGAGAGAGAGAGAGAGAGAGAGAGAGAATGAGTTTGTGTGTGTGTGTGTTTAACGTGCGTGCGTGCGTGCGTGTGTGCGAGAGGGCGGCTGGCAGGCTGGGTGGAGTCCGGCTGGGAGCGGGGAGCGAGCGACCACACCCCGTACCTCCCCTCACCTTTAAGTTTCCCCTCGCTTGCACCTACAGAACTCCCATGGCTTGGAGTTGATCTGCTTCTCCAACTCCCTTTTCACTCCCTGCGCCCTTATGTTGCCTTTTCTTTTTCTTTCGCTTTCTTCTCTGCTTGCTCGCTCTCTCTCTCTCTCTCTCTCTCTCTCTCTCTCTCTCTCTCTCTCTCTCTCTCTCTCTCTCTCTCTCTCTCTCTCTCTCTCTCTCTCTCTCACGCCCTTGTTGTGTCCCTCTTCTGTCCTTCGGATCTTTTGGCTTCCCCCTCTTTCCCTTTTTCTTGCGTTTGTCTCCCTCCCTCCCCTCGAAGCTCTTACTTCAGTCTCCCTCCCTCCTTCTCTCTCTCTCTCTCTCTCTCTCTCTCTCTCTCTCTCTCTCTCTCTCTCTCTCTCTCTCTCTCTCTCTCTCTCTCTCTCTCTCTCTCTCTCTCTCTCGCCCGCTCTCTCGCTCTCAGCTCTGTCCGGCGCTGGGTGTGTCGAGTTGCCACACCCTTCTCCTCGTTCACCTTTAACCCTTTACCCTTACGTCACTCACCAGTGTAAGGTGCAGCCACTCCTCTTTCATCCAGATATATCCATTCCCTTTTCATCGTGTTTCCTCTCTTTCCCTCTTTCTTCCTCTCTCTTTCTATTTCTCTGCCTCCCTCTTGAGAACGCTATGTTTCTCTTTCCTTCCCTCTTCCGTCGCCTCCTCTCTCTCTCTCTCTTTCTTTCTCTCTCGGTCCCTCCTGTCTGTATACCTGTATCTATCCGTCCTGTGCCCCCCCCCCTCCTCTTCACCTTCTCCCTATTACCCTCTTCCTTTCTTCCTTTTTTCTTTTCTCATCTTGCCTTACCTCCTCTCCTCCCTTTCACTGCTACCCGCCTCTCCCCCTCTTTCCCTTACTCTCATATCAAGGTTTATTAGGTCATCAGGTGGAGTTCCCGGGTCACCACACGGCCGCGTACGCCTTTGTCCTCTCCCCTGTCTCCCTCTCTCTCCTTCCCTCCCTCTCTCCCTCTCTCTCCTTCCTCTCCCCTGTCTCCCTCTCTCTCCTTCCCTCCCTCTCTCCCTCTCTCTCCTTCCCCTCCCCTGTCTCCCTCTCTCCCTCTCTCTCCATCCCTCCCTCTCTCCTTCCCTCCCTCCCTCCTTCCCTCCCTCTCTCCTTCCCTCCATCTCTCCCTTTCTCCCTCTCTCCCTGTCTGTTCCCCTCCGTCCTCTCTCTCCCTTATCCATGTTTCCTTCTTCCTTCTCTCCCTTCTCGTCTGTCGCTATATATTTATCTATTTATCTACTTTCTCTCTCTCTCTCTCTCTCTCTCTCTCTCTCTCTCTCTCTCTCTCTCTCTCTCTCTCTCTCTCTCTCTCTCTCTCTCTCTCTCTAACCATCTCCTCCTCCTCCCCCTCTCCCCCTCTCCCTCTCTCCATCCGGCCCTCCGGTCCCATCACTCACTTTTCCCATTTTTCGTCCTTCTTCTGTGTCTATTCCTTCTGTCCTTCCTTCCTTCCTTCCATGTTTTTATCTTTTTCCTCTCCCTTTTCCTGTCATGAAGACCTTGTTTACGTCTTGTTCATGAA
>NC_091579.1:10469900-10479900 GCF_042767895.1 Penaeus vannamei
TTTTTTCCTTTGATTTTTTCCCAGTAACCTATTTTCGTCTTTTTTTCTCCTTTGATTTTTTATTCCTTTTTTCCGCATTGTCTTCTACGTCACATCCACGCCCCTCCACCTGGGGAGGATGCATGCAGGGAGGGGCGGGGCCACGTTTTGGCTCTACTGGTTTTTGAGTCCGTGTCTTTTTTATTATTTTCCTTGTTTGTTGTTCTTTGTTTTGTTGTTGTTGCTGGCCTGTCTGTCTCTTATTGCACGCGTGTGATTTCTTTTTACGTTTCAAATTTCTTCGAGATAAATTTATTTGCTGCGAGCGTTTACATCGCCCTCCCCCCTATCTGTCTATCTATCTATATGTATATCTATTTCCCTATCTATTTCCCCCCTCCCGCTCCCGTTTCGTCTCTCTCCCTTTTCTTCTCCTTCCATCTGTGTATGTCTGTTATGTATGTTTGTATTATCTACCTATTTATCTATCTATCTCCTCCCCCTCCTGCTCCCGTTTTGTCTCCCCTCTTCCCCTCCCTCCTTCCCTCCCCGTCCCTTCACCCCTTTGGTATGCGTATGCGACAGGACAAACAAATTTAATTGCAATTTCATGCCTCTTTTCTTCGCTATTCGTTTCCTGTCAATTCTCACCCCTATCCCCTCTCCCCCTTACCCCCAACCCTCCCCGCTCTCGTCTCTTCTCGCTGGATCTCGCGCGCCCTCGTCTTTTCTCGACAGTTCTCGCTTGCTCTCGTGTTTTCTCATATGACCTTGCCCGCTCTCGTCTTTCCTCGCTCAATCTCGCCCTCGTCTTTTCTCATGCCATCTCGCTCGCTCTCGTCTTTCCTCGTAAGATCTCGTTCGCTCTTGTCTTTCCTCGTAAGATCTCGCTCGCTCATGTCTTTCCTCGTAAGGTCTCCCTCGCTCTTGTCTTTCCTCGTAAGATCTAGTTTGCTCTCGTCTTGTCTCGCCAGATCTCGTTCGCTCTCGTCTTTCCTCGTAAGATCTCGTTCGCTCTCGTCTTGTCTCGCCAGATCTCGTTCGCTCTCGTCTTGTCTCGCCAGATCTCGCTCGCTCTCGTCTTATCTCGCCAGATCTCATTCGCTCTCGTCTTGTCTCGCCAGATCTCGCTCGCTCTCGACTTTCCTCATAAGATCTCGTTCGCTCTCGTCTTTCCTCGTAAGATCTCGTTCGCTCTCGTCTTGTCTCGCCAGATCTCGCTCGCTCTCGTCTTTCCTCGTAAGATCTCGTTCGCTCTCGTCTTTCCTCGTAAGTTCTCGTTCGCTCTCGTCTTTCCTCGTAAGGTCTCGTTCGCTTTCGTCTTGTCTCGCCAGATCTCACTCGCTCTCGTCTTTCCTCGTAAGATCTCGCTCGCTCTCGTCTTTTCTCGTAAGATCTCGCTCGCTCTTGTCTTTCCTCGTAAGATCTCGCTCGCTCTCATCTTTCCTCATAAGACCTCGCTGGCTCTCGTCTTTTCTCGGAAGATCTCGTCCGCTGTTGTTGGCTGTTTTCGAATAATCTCAGGTCGTTTCCGTGGGTATCGGTGAAGTATTTTTCTGCTGATCTCTTGTATAAATATGGGACCTGATGTTTTTTTCCTGGTTTGAATTTGTTAATATTCCTTTTTATTGATCTAGGTAATGTAATGGTGATAAGGGTGGTGGTAGTAATACAAGTAGTGTTAGTACTAGAATTCGTAGTAATGTAGATAGTAACGGTGGAAGCAGCAATTATGATAGATTTTCTACAAATGATCATAGTTATTGTTATTTAATGATAATACAAATTATATTACCGTAAGAACATGAAAAGGTATCATCACAATCATCACAATCATCATTATCATTATCATTAATCACCATTATTACCATCGTCATCGCCGTCGTCGTCTCAGGGAGTAATGACGACTGTTATTACGTTATCGGCATTCTCAGCAGAATCCTTTTTAATTGTTGTTTTTGTCTCAGTCGTCATTACTGGTTTCATTATCCACTGATTGAAGCGGATACATTGAACCCGCCGTTTTATTAGAATGATTTCTACTTTTCATTCATAAACTCTTAATGTCATTACCACGCTCTTTGTGCCGTAGTTTTTATAATGAGAGCCTGTGTTATTATGATTTGTTTCTTTATTTGCAAGTACTTGTTATTATTTCAATTACAGCTGCTATTATAACTACTTTCCTATTACTATAACTATTAGTGTTTTTGATACGAATATTATACATGCATTCATTATTATGAATGATGATGAATAATGACCATGTAGCTCACCCTACAAGAGGAGGGAAATTTTATGACAGCGAATCGGAACTTCAATGGCAAAGCGTAAATTGCCATTATGATGATAGCTAATCATGCGCTTGATGTTATTATTATATAAGTTATTATGCTTTTAGTGGACAGTCTGATTTTGTGCGCGGTATGTTTATGCGTCTGTTTGTCTCCGTCTTCATCCACGCAGAAATCCAAGGACAGATCCCTTTTTCCTTTAACATCCAGTTTATTCCGCTACTCTCAGCCTTTATCCCCTTCGGTATTCCCCCGTCCCTCTCCTTCCCTCCCCTCTCCCCTCTCCCCTCTCTCCTCCCCTTCGTCTTGCCCCCCCATCCCCTCTCCTCCCCTTTGCCATATCCATCTTCTCTGTCTCTCTCCGTTTCTCTATCTCTCTCTCTCTCTCTCTCTCTCTCTCTCTCTCTCTCTCTCTCTCTCTCTCTCTCTCTCTCTCTCTCTCTCTCCGTTTCTTCCTTCCTTTCTCTACCTCTCTTCCCCTCCCCTTTGTTCCTTGTGTCCCTCATTTTCCCACTTCTTCCCCAACTTTTCCCACCTCTCTCTTCCCTTTGTTTTCCCCCTCCCCATCACCCCCTTCCCCACCTCTCTCTTCCCTCCCCCATCACCCCCTTTCCCTCCCTCTCTTCCCTCCCCCCTTCCCCACCCCAGACGGCGCGTGCTGACACGTTGGGGGAAGAGCCTGGACGCTAAATCTGAGGGGATGATTTCTTCGTCTTCCCCTCCTTCTTGCTCTCCTCCTTCCTCCTTTTTCTGCGTCTCCTCCTCCTTCCCTCTTCTCGCCGCTGACGATGAGGAAACAGGACGGGGACACGCAGCGGCCCTCCCCTCGATCAGGGCTGGTAATGCGAAACGGATACGGGGATTGGGGGTGGATGAGGAGGCGGAGAGAGGAGGGGGGAAGAAGGAGGGAGAGAGAGGGGGGAGAAGGGGGAGAGAGAGGGGGAGAAGAGGGAAGAGAGGGGGAGAGGAGGAGGGGGGGCGAGAGGAGGGAGGAAGGGGGAGAGAGGAGGGAGGGAGGGAGGAGAGAGGAGGAGGGAAGGGGGAGGGGAGAGGGAGAGAGAGGAGGGAGAGGAGAGAGGGAGGGAGAGAGAGGAGGGAGGGAAGGGGGAGGAGGGGGAGGAGAGGGGGGGGGAAGAAGGGGGGAGAGAGGAGTGTGGGAGGGGGGGAAAGAGGAGGGAGGGAGGGACGGGGGAGAGAGAGGAGGGAGGGAGGCAGGAAGGAAGGAATGAAAGAAGGAAGGAGGCAAAAAGAGGAAGAGAAAGTAGTCGTTGTAGAAATTGTTTCCTTCATCTCTCTACTCTTTATTTTTTCTTCCTAAAGCCACCCCCCCCCCTTCCTCCTCCTGCTATTCCTGCCTCCCCTCTGGTCTTTGCTACACGTGCTTGTAGTAAGGAGGAGGAGAGGGGGAGAGGTGGAAGAAGGGGAGGGGGGAGGGGGGGGCAAAGAAGATCGGTGTATCTCTTAGAGGAGGGGAAGGAGGGTGAGGGGGTGAGGAGGGGAGGAGGGGAGGGGGAGAAGGAAAGGGAAGAAAACTGTAGGTATTGATGCGTTCTTAAGGGTCTCGTTTGATGGTATTATAGTGGTATTTGCTTGTGGAGGCAACTTGATTGTAGCATGTGGCTTGCTGTGGATCCTAGGTGGTCAGCTGATAAGAGAGAGAGGTAGAGAGATAAAGAGAGGGGGAGAGATAGAAAGAGGGGGAAGAGAGAAAGGGAGAGATAGGGAGAGAAAAGGAGAAAGAGAGATAGGGAGAGAAAAGGAGAAAGGGAGAAAGGGAGAGCGAGAGAGAGTGCGTGAGAGAGAGAGAGAGCGGAAGACAGGTGGGATAAATGTACGAAACGTTGAAGTATAATAAAATCGAAAGGCAAGTGGATTGAAAAGATAAATAGATGGATAACGTTGTAAAATGAGGTGGGAAAAGAGGTGGAATAATTCAATGAAATAAGATACTGAAAAATTCAAACACGAGAAAGAGAGAGCGAGACGAAAAATAAAATGAAAGTAAAAAGAGAGAAAAAATGAACAAGAAGGAAAAATCACCTACCACGAAGAGTAGCGAATGACAAACAAAGGATTATTCTAGAACGATGCTAAGATCACGGGTATCTTGTGGCTCATGGGCGGGCGAGCATTGCTTGATGCGATTACGATGGGCTTCCCTCTCCCCCTCCCCCTTCCCTCCTCCTCTTCTCCTTCCCCTTCCCCTTCCCCTTCCCCTTCCCCTTCCCCTTCCCTCCTCCTCTTCTCCTTCCCCTTGCCCCTTCCCTCTTCCTCCCCCTCCCTTTCCCTTTACCATTTCCCCTTCCCCCTACCCTTTTTTCTCCCTCCCCCTCTCCTTTCCCCTTCCCCTTTCCCCTTTCCTCTTCTCCATCCCCCTGCCTCCCCCTTTCCTTTCCTCTTCCCTCTTCCCCTTCCCCCAGAAACGGACGAAGGCGAAAGCAAACTGCAATAACAGAGACATATTTGTGCTGTATAATGTGAGCCTCGAGGGGAAGGCGAGGGAGGGGCGAAAGAGAGGGAAAGCAAGGGGTGGGGAGGAGGGGGGGGAAAGAGGCAGACTGGGGGAGGAAAAGAGAGGGACGGGGATGAGAAAGGGAGGGATGGGGAGGAGAGAGGGAAAGGGAGGAACAGGGAGGGCAAAGAGGGAAAGGAGGGATGGGAAGGAGGAAGGAAAGAGAGAGAGAGAGAGAAGGAGGGAAGAGAATGGGTGTTAGGGGGAAATGGAGGGAGGGGGAGGAAGATAGGAAGAATGGGAAGAAGAGAGCGGATGATGAGGGAAAGGCCAAGGAAGAGGGAGAATCGGTGGAGAAAGGAAGGCATAAGAAAGAGCGTGAGCAGGAAAGATAAGGGATGATTACAGGAGAACGAAACGAGAGAGAGAGAAAAAAAAACATGGCCAAGGAGAGGGGAAAGGGGGGGAGGGGCGGGGAAGAGGCGGAAGCTACAGAAGCCACCGTCCAGGAGTGACAGGTACAAATATTTGATCAGATAATAGTGTTGGGACATAATTAGGTAAGTGGTGAGGGTGTTGGCTCCTCGCGCCGCCACCTGACTCTTGACGGAGGGGGTGGGGGGAGTGGGGCAAGAGGTAGGGGGAGGTTGGAAAGGGGGAGGGAGGAGTCGTGTAAGAGACAAGGGGGAGGAGGGAAGTTGTAAGGGGCTGAAGTGGGGTAGGAGGGAAGTGGAGGTTGGACGGGGAAAGAGGGGGAGTGGAGTAAGAGGGAAGGAGGGAGGTGGAGGGGGAGGTTGGAGAGGGGTATGAAGGAAGGGGAGGAAGTTGGAAGGGGCAGAGGGAGGAGTTGTTTAGAGAATGGAAAAGCGGGGGGGGTGTTGGAGTATAGAAGGGGGGAGGGGGAGGAAGGAGATGAATCGAAGGATGAAAAAATGAGAGGGAGCTTTTTGAAGGATGGAAGGGAGAGAGGAGAAAAGGGGGGAGGGATTGTTTCAACGTCCCCTACTCATTTTACGAAGCTCCTCCCTCAATCCTTCCTCGTGGCCACGCCCTTCCTCAAATCCGACCCCCCCCCCCCTTCGAAGGATGTTACCTGTGTTGGTATACTTTTGGGCATTTTCTCTCTCTCTCTCTCTCTCTCTCTCTCTCTCTCTCTCTCTCTCTCTCTCTCTCTCTCTCTCTCTCTCTCTCTCTCTCTCTCTCTCTCTCTCTCTCTCTCTCTCTCTCTCTCACACACTACACATCACTATCACATCACACGCACACGCACATACACACATACACACACACACACACATACACACACACACACACACACACACACACATACACACACACACACACACACACACACACACACACACACACACACACACACACACACACACACACACACACACACACACACACACACACACACACACTTATACCTCCATCTTATTGACTGTATGACAATGAATTTGATCTCTTTTGAAAAGAATCAGGAAGGCATTTTTAATTTTTTTTGTTGAAGGACTTACGAAATACGATCCGTTTTGCAGTTACGGCAGGGAGAAGATGGGTCCAACTAGCCATAGAAGTTGTTTTTGTGTTCCTTTTTAACACAAGGATAATAAAGTTCGCAAAAAGAAAGGAAGAAAGAAAGAAAGAAAAAAAGTTTATTACAGGTGAAGTAGTTCATAGGCGGCCCTGACTGGATGAACATATGACGTTAAAATGTCGGCATTTAGGGTCGGGGGGAAAAGTTGAAAAGTGGAGGAAAGAAAGTAGTCGCGTAAATTTTTTCGGGCAGGTCTTCGACAGGTCGCCCACGACGGGTCTCCGACAGCGCTTCCTTTTTCTTTGCTTAGAGTTGGATGGGCGGGTCCTGTTTTTTTTTTTTTGGGGGGGGTAGTGGGTAGGCAAGAACTACGCCAGGAGCAGGATTGTCCTGACGCCTCGCTTGCTTGTGCGTGGGCGCGTCCTGGAGGAGGAGGAGGGGGAAAGAAAAAGGAGAAGAAGAAGAAAAAGGGTTAGAAGAAGGAGGAGAAGAGGAGAAGAAGAAGGAGGGTTAGAAGAAGAAGAAGAAAGAGGGAGAGAAAAAGAAGAAGAAATAAAGAGGAGGAGGAGGTCGGCGGAACGATGACCCAAGGAAGGCTGCCCTAAGCCTTCCTTTCCTCACTGAAGCGGAAGGAGCAAAGGAGAGAATGAAGGACGCTTTATCGCACTCGAAATGGATCACGCACACTCAAATGCACACGCTCACATACCTCTAAAGAAAGAAAAATTGGCGAAGAAAGGAAAAGAAGCGAGAAAGAAGTGTGAATGTATACGTGAATATAAATACATGTATGTAAGATGCGTATTTTTTTTTCTTTTCTTTTCTCACTCGTGCGTGTGCGTGAATACATCAAAGAGAGAGAGAGAGAGAGAGAGAGAGAGAGCGTGCGGAAGGGGGGAGAAGAGAGAGAGAGAGAGAGAGAGAGAGAGAGAGAGAGAGAGAGAGAGAGAGAGAGAGAGAGAGAGAGAGAGAGAGAGCGTGCGGAAGGGGGGAGAAGAGAGAGAGAGAGACCAACGGAACGTTCGTTCAGAAGGCGTAGCGGGGTGGAATAGTGGGGAGGGATGGGAGGGAAGGGTCAGGGAGGAGGAGGAGGGGGGGATGATACACCTGTCCCACGCTTGAGGGAACTTGGCGGAGTTGCTCAGCGGGAACAACTTACCACATTGATCCTTGGTCCTCCTCGTCCGGCCTCGCGCTCGGCTCGGCTCTTCGTCTTAGTCTTGAGAAATCCGAGTGTTTTGCCCCTCCCCTCCCGGGGGAGGGGGGGTCGGAAGGGTGTCTAGGTCAGTGGTTGTTATACATGCGTATGTACGCATACATGCACACGGACATGTAAGCGCGCGCGCGCTTACACACACACACACACATACACACACACACACACACACACACACACACACACACACACACACACACACACACACACACACACACACACACACACACACACACACACACACACACACACACATACACACACATACACACATACGCATACACATACACGTACACACGCACACGTGAAATGTGTGTACATATACATAATGTATAAGATTTTTTATTTGTTTGGTCTGTTCACTTACACATACACAAAAATACAAACATCGGTATTCATTTATGCTGTAGACCAGTAGCTCTTGTTTTGAAGTCGGAATTAATTGTATTTTTCCCCGTTCCAGGTAAGCTGAGTTTCATGACGTCATTCGAGGTAGGAGGTCGAGGTATGTGCATACATATAATAGAGAGAGAGACAGACAGAGACAGAGAGAGAGAGAGAGAGGGAGAGAGTGAGAGAAACTCTCGCTCTCTTTCTCTTCTCTCTTCTCTTCTCTTCTCTTCTCTTCTCTTCTCTTCTCTTCTCTTCTCTTCTCTTCTCTTCTCTCTCTCTCTCTTTCCATTTATGTATAACCCTTCACTTTATTCTTTTTCTTCTCCTCCTCCCTCCTCCCTCCTCCCTCATTAATTTTCCTCCCTTTCCTCGTCATGCTTCTCTGTCCATTCCCTTCCCTCTTCTCCTCCCCCTTCCATTCCCTTTCCGTCTCTCCTCTTTCTCCCTTTTCCCCTCCTTTCTCCCTTTTCCCTCCACACCCTCTCGTCCTCTCCTCTCTCCCTTCCTCGATACCCTCCTCCTTCCTCACCTGTCACCCCATATCCCTGTCCCTCACCTCTATTCCCCTCTCCCACTCCCTCTCCCTTACCCTCCTCTCAATTTCCTCTCCCTCCCCTTGCCCCCACCCTCTTTACCCCTCCCTCAGTTTCCCCTCTACCACTTTCCTCTCCTTACCCTCCCTCACCCCCAATTCCCCTTCCTCCTCTTGCCCTTCTCCCCAACCCTACCCCCTTTTCACTCCCCGGCGGACGGCCCAGCAGAGATTAATCTGATTAGTCTCGCCGCTAATTTCCGTTCGGGCGAAGGGAGAGATCGACACGGCGCGAAATGAGGACACTAAGGGTGAGCGATAACAGATATATGGGGGTGGGGGGAAGGGGGGAAAGGGGGGAGAGGGAGGAGGGAGAAGGGGAAGGGGGTGGAGGGAGGAGGGGAAGGGTGTGGGGGGAGGTTAAGGGTGGAGGGGAAGGGTGAGGTTGGGAGGAAGGGAAGGGAAGGGGAGGGTAGGTTAAGGGTGGATAAGGGTAAGGTGGGAGGGGTTAATGGGAGGTAGGAAGAGGTAAATGAAGGTTATTTAAAAGTAGGGGTTAATGGCGTAGTAGTAAGGGGGTGAATACAGGAATTGGTAGAGGGGTAAGGAGTGAATAAAATGGGGGGGGGCTAATGGGGGTAGGGGTAGTGGGGTGAAGAAGAAAGGATAAGTTTGTGGGGTAAGGGGTTAATGAGGTAAAGGGATAAGATAATAGGGTAGGGTTAATGGGGGAAATATTGGGGTGGGGGGTCAGAGGTTTAGGTAATGAGGGGACGAAGGAGGGTGTAATGAGGTGCATTGGGGATGGGGGGATGAGGGGGAAAAGGGGAATGGAAGGAAGGGGTAATGAGTAGACGCAAGGGGAAATGGAGGAAGGGAGAGAGACAGAGAGAGAGAGATTGGGAGAGGGGGAGGGAGGAAGGGAGTAATGGAGCGAAAACAAGGGAAGGGAGTGTAATTGGGTATGAAGGGAGGGAGTGAAAAAAGGATGAGAGAAAGATAAGGAAGGATAAGGGGAAGGGGGGGTGCGTGGATTTAAAGGGCGGAGAAACACAGGAGGAAAAAGGAGGGAGGGGGCGAAGGGGGAGACATCTTCGCCATCTAGAGGTAATGGGGGCGGATTTAAGGGAGAAAGGGCGTGAGGGAGATAAAGGGGGGTGAGCGATTGGGGCATTGGTGGTGGGGTTGTGTAGGGTGGGGGAGAGGGAGGCAGAGGGAGGGGGGAGGGATAAAGAGCTTAAGCGGACCTTGGGTTCACTATAGAGATTGAGGTTTCGTCGAAGGAGAGTAAGATGCGTGTCCCCTCTCCCTCCTCTCCCCCTCTCCCTCCCCCTATAGTCTCTTCCTTTCCCCTCTCCCTCTCTTATAGTGTCTTCCCTCCCCTCTCCCTCCCCCTATAGTCTCTTCCCTCTCCCCTTACTCCCTCCCTCACCTTGTAGCCCCTCCCTCTCCTCCCTTCCCCCTCCCCCCATATCTCTCTCTTCCTTGTTTGATGTGTTTATTGGGACGGACTCTTTGTTTGCTTGTTTGTTGGGTGTGTTTGTAGGCTTTCGTGTTTTGTTTTTTGTATGTGTAGCGTTGTCTTTTCGTCTTT
>NC_091579.1:10492400-10499900 GCF_042767895.1 Penaeus vannamei
TATTATTATTATTATTATTGCTATTATTATTGTTATTATATCATCATTATCATTATCATTTTCATCATCATCATAAACATTATTCATCCCACCACCTTTATCTCCCCCCCCCCCTCCCCCCTCCACTTATCCCGAAGTCCCGGATGTCGCAGCGCATTTTTCAGCGTCCCGACGAGCGCTTATCTCGACCGTATCTCACGCGTATATTATAATCTTTTTTTATCTTATGCGTATCTGTGTGTGGTGGACGTGGGGGGCGGGGAGGGGTTTGGGGGGAGGTGGAGGCTGCAGGTGTTGCAGTTCCGCTTCTGAGAGCCACCTGCAAGGTCGACCTCCGTGCATAAGCAGGTCACGTGGAGGTCGAACTGCCGAAACAATAACGAGGACGACATCGAAATAATGACGGTGATAATGGTGAATAGATGAAGAAGATGTCAAAATGTTGATGATGATGTTGATAAAGGTGATAAATGGATTAAAAAAACGGCTTCATGATTATGGAAATGATGATGAAGACGATGGCGATAGAGACATGAAAACCATTAAAATGACTATGCCAATAATTATAAGAAATAATCAAATAGATAGACAAAATGTTGATAATAGATAGATATAAAAATATACATCAACGTAATGATAGATATGATGATAATGAACAGACAGAAGATTTTTTATGGCAGATGTTGACAATAGATTAAAAAAAAAAAAAAATGAACGTAACGATAAAAGTAATAATAATGAATAAGGAGATAGCATATTAGTCATAGTGGGTTGTGGAGAGGGCAGTGACCAGGTTGCTGGGTGATCCGTTGCATATTTGGCTGATTTGTGTAATTATGTGATAATGGTGGGGATTTTAGGATGTTTATGCATTGTGCTATTTAGAGGGAAAAGTGGCGGGTGGAAGAGAGGGCGAGAGAGAGGGAGACGGAGTAGGGAAGGGAGATGGAGAGGAGGGGGAAGGAAGGAGAGGGAGAGGGAAAATAAAGGAGATTATTAGAAGGATGCAGGGAGGGAGAAAGAGAAGGGGGGAGGGGTTGGGGGAGACACACTGATGGTGAAAGGAAGAGAGAGTACATTTCCAGTGGAGAGTATCTCCCATGACAAATCATGCAGACACACACACGCTCTCTCTCTCTCTCTCTCTCTCTCTCTCTCTCTCTCTCTCTCTTTCTCTCTCTCTTTCCCTCTTTTTTCATCTCTCTCTCTCTTTCTCTCTCTTCTCTCTCTCTCTTTCTCTCTCTCTCTCTTACTCTCTCTCTCTCTCTCTCTCTCTCTCTCTCTCTCTCTCTCTCTCTCTTCTCTCTCTCTCTCTCTCCACTCACTCACTCACCACTCACTCACTCACTCACCACCACCACCATCACTCACTCACCTTATTCTCACTCACTCACTCTCTCACTCTCTCACTCACTCACTCTCTCTCACTCTCACTCTTCCTCTCCCCATCCCTCACCCCCCCATCCCTCCCCCTCTCCCTCCCTCTCCCTTTCCTCCCTCTCCCTCTCCCTTTCCCCATCCCTCCCCTCTCCCTCCCTCTCCCTCTCCCTCCCTCTCCCTCTCCCTTTCCCCATCCCTCCCCTTTCCCTATCCCTCCCCATCCCTCTCCCTCTCCCTCCTATTTCTCTTTTCCCCGTAAATGTCTCTTCTCCTCGTCTGTTTTATGAGTGATTGCGTCATCGTATTGTTTAGCTCGTGTTGCCTTAGAGACCGAGAGTGACTCCGATGTTGGGAGTTTGTATGGTGTTGTATGATGTTTTCGTGTTCTGTGTTTTATGGCGGATGATGTTGGAGATGTGTTTTATGTTGTCATGTTGGAGAATGTATATCTTATGTTGTGTGATGTTGGAGATGTGTTTTATGGCAGGTGATGTCGGAGATGTGTTTTATGGCGGGTGCTACCGGGGAACGAATATTTTGTGTTGTATGTGTACAATCGAGGGGAGAGGTAGTTGTACAAAAACGGGTTCCGATGTTTACAGAGGGTTTGAAAGTTGTGTCATTAATGAATGTTTTGAGTGGGCAGTCTGCAATGTGCACAATTATTGTTTTAGTTACTAATTATGATTTTGCTGTCTTGACGTAGGTAGTGTTTGATCTTACTCATGTCATATTTTCTTTGCTGTTTTTTTTTTTCATCAGTTTTATTGTTGCTGCTTTTAATGTAATTATCATTGGGTGTTATTATCATTACTACTTTTTTCAGCAGCAGCAGCATTATTATTATTTCTTATCGTTATTGGTACTATCATCCTTACTTTTATAGTTTTGTACACATTTCTTTCACGTTAGATGTAGATAGAGGAAATTTAATGGTACAAGCGCGCACACACCGGTCACATGTCCTGTGCACGCATGGGCAGCAGGGGTAAATTGAATCGGTGAGGGGCCAGGGATCATGGAGAATGTAAGAATGCAATAAGGAAGAGAGAAGGGGTAGGAAGAAGGAGAGGGAGGGAGGGAGGGAGGGGAGAGAAGGAGAAAGAGAGAGGGGGGGAAAGGAGCGAGAGAGAGAGACAGAGACAGAGACAGAGACAGAGACAGAGACAGAGAGACAAAGGCAGACAGAGTGAGAGAGAGAGAGAGAGGTAGAAGGATCGTTGTCTCGTTGACTACGAGACACTCTTTGACATTTCCCATATTGTTCCTTTTTTGGTTTACTTTATCTTTATTTTTTTTTCTTTTTGTTCTTTCACTTTTTTTTATTAAGGGATGTCGTTGTTCTTGTTTTTTCTTTTACGTCGTGGAAGTTACGCTCGGGTTGATGTGGAAGAGTTGGCTTCGTAGATGCCGTTATGGTGGTGTTGTTGTCTTGGCTCTTGAGTTGTTGTTTTTGTTGTAGTGATCGCGAAGCTTAGCAATCTGGGTTCTCGTTACTGTTGCCATCACTGTTGTTGTTTTAGAAGTTTATTTTTACGGCAGACAAATCGTGCAGACTGCAGGTACGTTTCTTAGAAAAGGAAGTATTTTCTTTCATTTCTTTTTCTTTTTTTGAAACTGGATTACGTTTTCTTTTTTCATCTCATGACCGTGTATCACATGAGTTAATTATATGCGTTTGTATAGACCGTTTTGTCCTCGCCTTCCACCCATCCTCTTGTGAAAAGAAAAAGCTTGAATAGGCCTACTTATATTGTTGTGATATTTCATTCTCAATGTGCATCCGCTGCGGCTGCCTCTCACGTAAAGAAGGCTATTTATATTGCGTTGCTTTTAATACAGATGGGAAGAGTGTCTCGAACCCCGGCGCTGGATTTGCCAGAAAGGGAAGAAAAAAGAAAACAAACGAAAAAGAAAGAAAGAAAGGGTGTATGGGGGGAAAACCGTATCCGCATTCTAAAAAGAAAGAAAAAAGAGCATCGGCAACTTTTCGCACTCTTAATGCTACCTACGGCATTATTATGGTTAGCGTTGGTGCAAGAAAACGAGCAGACCCTGCTTCTGCTTAGGGCTGCAGCCTCGCGTGCCCCCCCCCCCCCCTGCCTCCCCTGCCGCCCCTGCCCCCCGCGGTACGGACGACGTGTAACTTTTCCAAATCGTCCGCAGTCTAATGGAATCCAGGTTGACCCGTTCCAGCCGCGGGCGAGGAAGGGCGTCTCCGTGGGCGCCGGGGGTCGTTCGCGACGCGCCTGTGGACTTCTTTCGTATCAGGGCCGGGGCGCAGGCGTACATATTACATATATATATTCATACATATGTGCACGCATACATGCATAGTGTATTTATGCATGGACTTATTTACATTTGTGTGTGTATTTATTTATATATAATATATATAATGCTTATATATGTGTATATATATGTATATATATATATATATATATATATATATATATATATATATATATGTATATATACATTATATACATATCATATGTGTATATATATATATATATATATATGTATATATATATGTATATATATATATATAATTATATATGTATGATAGTATCTGTATATATATATATGTATATATATATGTCGTATATATTATATATATTATATATATATATATATAATGTTATATATATAAAATGCATATATATATATATACATATGTATATATATACATATACATATATATATATACATCTATACATATACAGTATATATACATTCACATCTATATACCTTTACATATACTATATATATATTGACTCACTATATACCTTATATATATATATATATATATATATATATATATATATATATATATATAAGGTATATATAGATATATGTATATATACTGTATATGTAGATGTATATATATACATATGTATTGTATATATATACATATGTATTATATATATATATATATATATATATATATATATATATATATATATATATATTATATATATATGATATATATATTTTTCTATATATGTCGTGTATATATATATATATATATATATATATATATATATATATATATATATATATATATATGAATATACATACGTACATAAACAACTTGTACATAATACTGTTTACATTTAAAATTTGCCGCGGACGCACGGAAGTGAAGCACATACATCCATTGTATGATAACGTTTTGGGAAGGAAGAATGGCTGTCCCATGTTTGTATGTAAATAGTGTTGGGAGCGCGCGCGCGAGGCCGCAGGACGCCGTCCCCGTGCACGATGCACTCGCCGCACAGCGCCTGCCGACGCGGGCGCAGGCCTCGCCGCGGCCGACGCGGGCGCGGGCACGAGTCGCCTTTCGTGCTTGGGGAGCGAGGCGGCGTCTCACCCTTCCCTCATGAAAAAATGTCCGTGTGGCATATGGCGCCTGATTCCCCCGCGGGGGAGGCGTGGTGGGGGCGGGGCCAAAAGCGACGGGAGGCGGGGCGCGTGTGTGGGATGCCGGTGTTGTGGCTCCTCCCACAGGCCGTCCGCCCGCCCGCGCGCCCGCCCGCCTCACCTGTCGCCGTGCCCCCTTCCCTCCCCCGCCCGCGCCCCCAGCCCCCTCTCCCCCATTCAGGGCGAAGTGCACCCATGGCGCCGCAACCACTGGAATGTTGTGAGGCCCCTGCCCACCCCCCCTCCCGTGTCCCTCTCCCTTCCCTGATCCCACTCCCACTCACTTTATCCTTCCCTCTCCCTCGCCTCCCCCTCCCCTCTCCCCTCTCCCCTTACTTTCCATGCCATATCCACTCATGCATTGATTTGCTCATTACCATTCCAAACCTAAGGCATTCCACACTCAGGACGGCATGACAACTTCTGGCATGTTCTGTAGGCAGTCGCGCGGTCGTTAACGTAACTCGCTACACGAATTATTTCGTTGTGCGGGCAGCGGTCCCTTTTCCGACTTCGTTGTTTTTCTCCTTTTCCGTTATCGTCATTTTTTTCTCCTTTTCTGTGTTCGTCTTCCAAATCCCCTTCCAAGACATATCGGTGGCGTTTTCCGACTTAGTTCAGCTTTCCGTAAAACCTCAGTTTCCCGTTTTCCATAGCGCATTGATTTCGCGTTTTCTCCCGGGGAGTTGTGCGTGTGTCCGGACGTGTTGTATGAGCGCGTGCGTGTGTACTTTTGTTTGGTTTCGTATTTGTGAATGTGCGTTTTACGTTCGCCGAGTGTTTGTTTCTCTGCGTATAATTTGTCTCTTTCGGTGCACTGTGTACGTGCGTGTTTTCTTTTGTGTTTGTCTGTGTGTGTGTGTGTGTGTGTGTGTGTGTGTGTGTGAGAGAGCCAGGAAGCCGATGGTGGTAAATAGAGTGCGGGCGGGACGAGGACCGCGTGCACCACACCCCTCGGTTTCCGCTCTACGTCCGCCCACCCTCTCTTGTTAACTCTCTCTCTCTCTCTCTCTTTCTTCCCTCCTTCCCGTGGGCGTGTTGTTTTGTGCGGTTCACTCCCCTTTCATTTTTCATTCATGCTCCTTGTCTTTCTTTCCTGATCTTTCTTTTTCTTTCTGTTTTTCTCTCTTTGGCTGAACCTTAGTCTCGGCCTCTAGATTGGTGTTTCTCTCTCTCTCTCTCTCTCTCTCTCTCTCTCTCTCTCTCTCTCTCTCTCTCTCTCTCTCTCTTTCTCTTTTCCTTCGCCACTTTCTTCCCCTCCCTATACCTCCATCCCTCCCTCATCCTCCCCCGTCCCTTCCAACCCTTTGCCGTATCATTAACAGCGAGTGGCAAGAGTGAGTAAGCCGTCCGCATGAATGTCAGGCTCGTCGTTGGAGGCGGGGGAGGTGCGGGAGGGCTGTGTGGAGGAGGGCGAGGTGGATTGTGTGGATGGTCACACACGCACGCACGCACATACACACACGCGCACACACACACACACACACACACACACACACACACACACACACACACACACACACACACACACACACACACACACACACACACACACACACACACACACACACTACCCCGCGCGCGCGGTAGATATAAGTATATACATGTATATATAAATATATTTTTATATATTTATTTATTTGTACACACACACACGCATGTCCATACATACAGGTATCACACACGCATTTAGCTGCACATACGTCCACGTGCAAAGCCTCCCGTTCGTGCCACGGGGCCTAAGTATAGTTGTCTAATTGCACAGCCTTTATTAAAACTTCTAGCTGTTGATAAGATTTGCACGTTGTTTGAAGCGAGAGAGGCGGCGTCGACGAGCCAGCGAGCTCGAAGCGGCGAAGCGACTCTTTTGGCTCTTTGAAGGCTGTTGTTGTCGCTTTGTGAGGGAGGGAGTGAGGGAGAGGGAAGGGGGAAAGGGGGAGGAGAGGGGAGGGGAAGGGGAGGGGGAGGAGAGGGAAGGGAGAGGAGGGGAGAGGAGGGGAGGAGAGGGAAGGGGGAGGGAGGAGAGGAGAGGGAAGGGGAGAGGAGGGAGGGGAGAGGGAAGGGGGGAGGGGGAGGAGAGGGAAGGGAGAGTGGGGAGGAGAGGGAAGAGAGAGTGGGGGGCAGAACGTGTGGGTGTGTGGGAGGGGTTTTGTTACGGGGGAAGTCTGTGTATAGGTGTGTGTCTGTGAGTGTGCTTGTGTGTCTGTGTCTGTGTGTGTAACGGTCTAGCGAAGATAATAGGTAAATCGACTAAAACATCCATATTTGCCCGTGTTGGTTTACGTAACAGCAAGAGACGAAGCAAGGGAGAGAGAGAATGTGGCAAAGGGGAAGGAAGGGAGACGAGAGGACATGAAAGGGTGATGCGAGGGGAAGAAGGGTGACACGGGGCGAAGTGGAAGCGGAGAGGTGATAAAAGTGGGAGACAGGAGGAATAAATGATTTGACGGAAGGAACGGAACAAAGGTTTGGGCGAAGGGAAGCGAAAGGATAATAGGCAAGACGGAGGAGAGCGAATGCGAGGAGATAGAAGAAGAGGAAGGATGGAAAGAATGAGTGAGATAGAAGGTATAAAGGAGAAGAAAAGCGACAATGAAGGAGGAAGATGGACAAAGGATAAGGGAGGTGAAGGAGTGCTTGGAGAGTGGAAGGAAGTAAGAGAGGTGTGAGGAGAGGAAGGAAAGTGGAAGGAGGAGA
>NC_091579.1:10504900-10514900 GCF_042767895.1 Penaeus vannamei
CGCTGTGTTTGTTGGGGGGGTGGGGGTGGGAGGGGGGGTTAGGGGGGAGGTGGCAAATTACCCGGCGAGCTCTCGAAGTAACCATGCAGGGGTGCTCCTTGTCGTGTTCCTCTTCCCTTCGTCTTGCCCCTCTTTTTTCCCTTCCCCTCTTGAGCCCTCCTGCCTCTTTCCCTTTCCCTCTTTTGTCGCGCCTTCCCTTCCCTTTTCCTTTCCCTTCCTCCCCTTCCTTTTCCCTTCGATTCCCCTCATTCCCTTTTTCTTCCCCTCCGCCCCTTCCCTTTTCCTTATCCTCCTCCCCTTTTCTTTTCCTTCCCCTCCTCCCCTTCCCTTTTCCTTCCCCTCATCTTCCATTTTCCTTCCCCTCCTCCCTTTCCCTTTTCCTTCCCCTCCTCTCCTTTTTCCTTCTCCTCCTCCCCTTCGCCTTCCCTTTCCATTCGATTCCTATCCTTCCCTTTTCCTTCCTCCCCTTCCACCTTTCCTACTCCCCTTTCTCCTCCTCCACCTCCTCCTTTTCCCCTTTGTTCTAGCGTCTTCCTCCCTTTCCCCTTTGTCCCTCCCTGTGAGCGGCGTTGGGCGAGGCACAGGTACGGTTCTGGCTGGATTGTGTCGGAAAAACTGTCCTTGTACAGGGGGAGTGAGGGGAGGTGAGAGGGGAGGAGGAGGAAGGAGGGGAGGGGTGGGGGGGGCTATTGATTTGATAATTAGGCTGTAGACCCCTCGCTACTCGCCCTTCTTCCCCTCTTCTCCCCTCCCCCTTCCTTCCCCTCCATCCGTACCCTTCACCTTACCAGGTTTCCCCTCTCGAGCGCACGCTGATGACTCCCTTTCCTTCTCCACCTCTCCTCTTCTTCCTCTTCCTCCTCTCCCTCTTCCCCGACCACCCTTACCTCTACTGCTAGACATTATCATTGCTTCTTACCCTTGTTTCCCCTTCCCAGTCCTTTCCCCTCCTTTGATCCGCCCTACTTGTCGCTCTCTCTGTCCCTTTCTTTCCTCTATGTCTCCCTCCGTTTCTCGCTTCCTCTGTTTTTTCTCTCGCTCCTCCACTCCTACCTTCTCTTTCCCTCCATCTCTCACATGCCCTCCGGCCTTCTCTCCCTCCTGCTCGTTCTCTCTCCGTCTTTCTCCATCGCTCCTTCCCTCTTTTCATTACTTCCTTTCTTCTGCTTCTCCCTTCCTCTCGCCTTTCCTATCTCCGTCTTTCTCCCTCACTCCCTACGTCCCTACCTCCCCCACTCCCTCCACACCTCCCCTACTCTCCCCCCTTACTTCTTCTGTCTCTCTTCCCTTTTCCATCCCCTCACTCCGTTCCTCCCCTCCCCCTTCTCCATTCCCATTCTCCCTCTCCCCCTTCGGCCGCCCCCTGTCCACGTGCGCCATTGTCTCCGCGCGCGAGTCGGCCGTTCGCGCTTCATAAAAGCCCTCTTGTCCCCGGTGAGTTAACAAGGACTCGCGCGCCCACGGGTCGTTCCACACGGCGGCGGCGGCGGCGGCGGCGAGGGCGGAGGCGGCGGTTCGCTCGCCAGCACGCGCGGGTCTCGAGTGGTGACGTGTCCCGTTCGTTCGCCTGAAGGCCTCTCGCTTCAACTGCCGCCCCCCCCCTCTCGCCTACTCCCGCCCCCTGTCCCTCACCGCCCTCCTTCGCCCTCCACCCTCCGCCCCCCTCCACCCTCCGCCCCCCTCCACCCTCCGCCCTCCTCCTCCGGGTCCTCCCCCTCGACGCTCCGGTTACACCTTGGGGCTCGTGTTTCCGCCAGAGCACATGTTTCAACGACTTAATTGTCTCGACGCAAATTGTCAATAACACATTCAGTGGGGGACATTTTGTTGGGGGTCAAAGCGGAGGTTATACTCTATTTATACTTTATTATGTACCTGTTTGTGTGTGTGTGTGTATATGCGCATATATTTGTATGCGTTTGTGTTTGAATGTTTGCATGTGTTTGTGTTTGCCAAAGTGGGTTTAGTTATAGATCTAAATATATATTCTTTTTATCTTTTTTTTACTGTTTTGTCTTATACCTTTATTCTTTTGTTGGAGAGCATCCTCGAATGTTACTAATAGCAGTTCTGTCCCCTGTCACAGGTACGTAACGGCCGGTGGCGGCTGACTCTGCCACGCTGCTTGTCGGTGGGTGAGTTATTCGGATGAGTCCGTGTCGTGAGTCAAGGTGAGTCAGGCGGCGCAGGCACAGTTACGCCGCCGTCGCACGGACGCGTCGCGCAAGAGTTTAGACAAATAGGATTATGTCAACAATGGGCCATCACTGTCCCTCTGGCTGCGGGCCTCCATCCCCCTCTCCCTCCCCAGCCGCCCCTCTATTCTCCAGCCTCTCCCCTATACTCTCCCTTCCACCCACTCCCCCCCCCCATTCCTTGTCCCCTTCAGCGCCCATTCCCGGAATCGTCGATGGAATGATAATAGCTCGGTTGCCGGCCGTGATGCGACTGGCTCTGGAATGCTAGTGATGATGCCACCCCTCCCCTCCCTCCCCTCCCCCCGTCGGTAATCCTATTAAAGAAGAATTGTGCTCAAGTGCGTTTGTGTTCATATTGTTGATTCCCTCCCCCCTCTCCCTCTCTCTTCCCCTTCTCCCTCATCGTCCCCCGTTGTTTTCCTCTTTTGTCTCTTCCTTCTTCCCTCCTCCCCCCCCCCTTCCTCTCTCTTTCCTCTCTGTCCTCTCTTTCCTCACCTTCTATCTCTTCTTTTTCCCCTCCTCTTCCCCTTCGCGCACGTCCCTCTTCTATTTTTTTTCTTCATTTTTCCCTCCTCCTCCTTTCTCCGTCATCTTTTCCCACCTTGTTCTATCCTCCTCCTGCCTCTCTCCTCCCACCTAATAGAAAAGGAATAATCCAGAGGCGATAACAAGATGGAAAGGAAGAGGAGATGAAGGAAAAGGTGATAAGGTAAGGAAAATTTGGTTAAATAAGATTATGATGAAATAGCAAGGCGTTGGATGGGTGAACATAATGGTGATAGAATGGTAAAGAGGAGGAGGCGGGAAGGGCAATAAAATTAGGGGAATGTTGAATATGATAATGGCGAGAGGGCAGAGGGTAAAATAGAATGAAAAAAATGAAGGAAGTAGGTATGAATATGCTGACAGATGGTAAGGGAGAAGAAAGAGAAGGAAGAAATGACAATAAAATGGGAGGATAACGTGGTAAGGCGATCAGCTGATAAGTTAGAGGAAAAGGCAATACAGCAATAATGATAATAGTAATAATGATAATAACAATGAAATTATGATAATAATAGGACAAAATTGAAAATAAACTACATTAAGAAAAGAGTAAAATAACCAACAATATGATAGTAAGAAAGCCCAAAAAGGTAACACCATGACAGCAAGGAAAAAAATCAATAATCGCCATGAATAAGAGAAAGAATAATTGAAGAACAGCAACAAAGGCAGAAGGAGATTGTGATGTCGCCGCGTCCCCGAATTTGATGTCATTGATCAGCTGAGTCCGCCGTGATGACATTGGGCTTAATAATGGCGGTGTAATGACGAGAGAGAGTGAGAGTGAGAGTTGGAGAGAGAAAGAGTTGGAGTAAGAGTGAGAGAGAGAGTAAGAGTTGGAGTAAGTGAGAGAGAGAGAGAGTTAGAGAGAGTAAGAGTGAGACACAGTAAGAGAGAGAGAGTAAGAGTTGGAGTAAGAGTGAGAGAGAGAGTAAGAGTTGGAGTATGAGAGAGAGAGAGAGTAAGAATGAGACACAGTAAGAGAGTGAGAGAGAGTAAGAGTGAGACACAGTAAGAGAGAGAGAGAGAGTTAGAGAGAGTAAGAGTGAGACACAGTAAGAGAGAGAGTAAGAGTTAGAGAGAGGGGGAAGGGGGAGAGTTCACCGCATGCACTCATTTCCCCTCACCTGTCCATTTTACCCTTTTCCTTAGCCCCTCTTTTCTTTCCTTTCTGTGTTTTCTTTCGGTTTTTCTTAGGTCGTTTGCCTGTTCTCTGCATGTCGATTTTTCTCTTTTCTTTTCCATATTCATTTCTCTTCTTGTGTTCCTGTTTCCGTTTTCTTCTCACTTTCTTAATTTTTTCTCTTCTTTTTTTTTCCTTCTATTTTTCCTCTGTCCCTTTTCCCTATCCTTTTCTTTGTTTTCCCCCTTTTCTTATTTTCTTTCATCGCCTCTTTCCTGTTTGTTTTTTTTCGTTCCTTCTGTCTCCTTCCATTTATCAGGCCTTCCACCCGTTTCCACCCCGGCGTCTCTGACCTACTTCGCCCGGCGTGAGTCCAAGAATATAGCTCCTGTGGACACGAGGGAAGTTGCGACCAGCTGCGTAAACATGGCGGACAAAGTGAGCGGCAAATGAAGGGAAGGAAGAAGAAACGAGGAAAAAAGAGAGGAGAGGGAGGGAGGAAGGGAGAGAGAGAGAGGGAAAGGGGAAATGGGAAGGGAGGGAAGGAAGGAAGGAAGGAAGGAGAGAGAGGGAAAGGGAAGGGAGGGAGGGAGGGAAGGAGAGAGGGAGAGGGAAAGACGGAAAGGGAGGAAGGGGGAGAGAGAGAGAGAGAGTGTGTAGGGGTAAGGACGGGTGCTCCTCTGTACTACACAAACCGGTGTCGAACCCCCTCCCCTCCCCCTCTCTCCCCCTCCCTCCCCTCGGGATTGGCCCCGGTGCCTTCGATCGTCCTAACGATATCGAAAGTTGATAAAATCATTCCGTCGTGCCGATAATTGGAGTGTTGGCTGCTGGCCGTGTCCGTGTCCGTGTCCCTCGCATGCTCCGGGGCGGCCGAGGGGGAGGTCCTCGCGTTCCCGGGGCGGCGGCGGGCTGGCGAGTCCTTCGGGGACGAGGGCGTCGGGCCCGGATTTGCCCCGTCTCTCTCTCTCTCTCTCTCTCTCTCTCTCTCTCTCTCTCTCTCTCTCTCTCTCTCTCTCTCTCTCTCTCTCTCTCTCTCTCTCTCTCTCTCTCTCTCTCCTTCCCTCCTTCCCTCCTTCCCTCCCTCATCCCCCCCCCCTTCCGTCCCTCCCTTCGCTTCCTTTTATTGTTTATATCCTTTGGAAGAGTGTCGACGGATATCAGAAGCAATGAATATGAAGAAAACTTTTATCAAGTGAATAACTATTTTTGTGTAGATATGTTCGCATGCCTATTACTTTTTGTTGTTGTTGCAGTTCAGGTGTTTTTTCTCTATTTTTTGGCTGTTATTGCATCGCTCGTTGCAGGGCAGGATTACAGAGGGTGATTTGGATAAGCGGTGCGGCCGAAGGTCAGGCAGCTCACGTAGTATTAGCATGGTATTGCGATCAGCTGTTTCGGATAAACTCGTTTTGATTCCTGTTGGTTTTGATGTATGATCCCTTATTGTGTGTGTCTTTTTATCTTCCTCTCTTTCTGTTTCTCTCTCTCTCTCTCTCTCTCTCTCTCTCTCTCTCTCTCTCTCTCTCTCTCTCTCTCTCTCTCTCCTCTCCTCTCTCTCCTCTCCTCTCTCTCTCTCTCTCTCTCTTCTCTCTCTCTCTTCTCTCTCCTCTGTCTCTCTCTCTCTCTCTGTCTCTCTCCTTCCCTCTTTCTCTTTCTCTCCTCCTCCTCCTCTCTCTCTCTCTCTCTCTCCTTCCCTCTCTCACTCTCTCTCTCTCTCTCTCTCTCTCTCTCTCTCTCTCTCCTCTCTCTCTCTCTCCCTCTCTCTCTCTCTCTCTCTCTCTCTCTCTCTCTCTCTCTCTCTCTCTCTCTCTCTCTCTCTCTCTCTCTCTCTCTCTCTCTCTCTCTCTCTCTCTCTCTCTCTCTCTCTCTCTCGTTGGTATTTAATCTATTATACAACACAGTCGCGTATTACGAATATGCAGTAGAATCAGATATGATCGTCACCCCCCCCCTCCTCTCTCCCTGCTCCTCGATTTTAAGAGATAAGTCAGATTCAAAAAACTCGACGTCCTCACCCCCCTTCCTCACTCCTCTTGTCTCTCCTCTCCTCCATATCATCCCTCCTTTCTTCCTATCACCCTTCACCCTCATCACTTTTCCCTTTTTTTCCTTATCCCTCTCCTTTCCTTTCTTCCTATCACCCTACCCCTCTCCCCTCATTACTATTCCCTCTCCTCTCGCCTCATCACCTTATTTCACCTCCCTGTTCCCTTCTCGCCTCCCTCACCACTTCGTTCCCCCTGTCCTTCTCGCCCCTTCCCATGTCCCCTCTCCCCTCTCTTCTCCCTTCCCCTTTGCCCCACTCCCATCCCCCTCTCACCTCTTCTCTCTACCCCCTCGCCCCGTCCCCTCCCCTCTTTGCCCTTTCCTTTTCCCTACCCACTCCTTTCCCCTCCCCCTCCCCTCTCTGCCCTCTCCTTTCCCCTACCCTTCTCCTCTTCCTTTTCCCTCCTCTTCCTCTCTTCCTTCCCCCTCCCCTTCCCCGCGGCAGCGCTTCCGAGCCGCCCGCGTGGGCATCCTTGGCGTGGCGCTCCTCATGTCCCCGAGATCCTTGGACTTTCCCCTCGAGTCCTTCCCGTGGCTTCTTTCTGGGCTTTAATTAGGCTTCGTTTCCTTTTCTGCGTCTTTGAGAAACTCGGGTTGTTGCCTTTTTTATATCTGTGTCTCTGTCTCTTTCTGTTTCTCTTTCTCTTTCGCTTTCTTCTGTTTAAATTTGTTCATGTGTGTTTTGTTGCTGCTGCTGTTGTTGATTTTTCTCTCTTCCTCTCCTTTGTCGGTTTTCGTCTTCCTTTCCTGTCACTGTATCGTCTCTCTCTCTCTATCTGTCTCTGTCTCTCTATCTCTCATTCTTTGTGACCCTCTAACTTCGCTCCTCTCTCTTCCTCTCGCTCTCCTCTCGCTATCCTTCCCCCTTTCTCTCGTATCCCCTTCCTTTTTTCCTTTTTATTTACTCACCTACCTTCTTCGTGCTTTACTCTAAGTGTTATTATTCTCGCTTTATCTCGCTATCTCTTCTCTCTCTCTCTCTCTCTCTCTCTCTCTCTCTCTCTCTCTCTCTCTCTCTCTCTACCTCTCTCTCTGCTCTTACTCTCTGTTATTATTTGTTGTTTTATCCGAATCTCTCCCTCTCTCTCTCTCTCTCTCTCTCTCTCTCTCTCTCTCTCTCTCTCTCTCTCTCTCTCTCTCTCTCTCTCTCTCTCTCTCTCTCTCTCTCTCTCTCTCTCTCTCTCACCTCTCTACCTCTCTACCTCTACCTCTCTACCTCTCTACCTCTACCTCTCTCTCTCTCTCTCTACCTCTCTCTCTCTACCTCTCTCTCTTTACCTCTCTCTCTCTACCTCTCTCTCTTTACCTCCCTCTCCTTACCTCCTCCTCCTTACCTCCCTCTTCCCTCCTCCCTCTTCTTTCTTTCCTACTCTCTTGGTCGTCTTAAATACCCCGAGGCGGAGAGCGGGGAAGCGAGAGGGAGAGAAGGAGAGAAGAGAGGGAGGGGAGAGGAGAGGAGAGGAGAGGAGAGGGAGGAACACGTACAGGGAGGAGGAGGGTAAGGGGGGTTCATGGGGAGGGGGGGTACAGCGCGTGCTCAAGTGAGTGATCTCAACTCAGTAAGGATGGGGAGGTGAAGGGGGGGAGGGAGGGAGAGAGGGTAAGGAGGAGGGTGGAAGGCAGTGCCCCAGGGAAGGAAAGGCGAGGGGAAGAGAGAGAGAGAGGGGGGGGGGAGAAAGGGAGAGAGAGGGAGAGAGACGGAGAGTGGATTAGCGAGGAGAAATCGTCGTAAAGAAATGAGGGGAAGAGAGAAAACAGAATAATTGATGAGAAGAAGGGGAAAGCGGTAGGGATTGATGGGGATGAAGAGATATATAATGATGGTGGAGAAGCGATAGATGGTGTTGGTGGAGAAGCTGTAGATGATAATGAGGGAGAAGCGATAGACATGGTGGGGGAGAAGTGATAGATGGTGCTTGTGAAGAAGCGGTAGAGGATGATGGTGGAAAGCTGGTAGATAATAATAGGAAAGAAGCGATAGATAACGGGGTAACATAGCATAGAGATTCGTTGGTATTTCGGAATTCCGCTTTTAATCTCTCTTCTTTCCTTCCTCCCTCTTCCCTCCTTCCTCCTCCCTTTTCCCTCCTTCCTCCTCCCTCACCCTCCTTTTTTTCTTTCTTAAGCGTCTCATTTCCTCAAGAGGTGCCGCCTAGGGTATATACGTATGTATGTACAGCATGTGTGGTTTGTTGATGTGTGCGTTTGTGTATGATTGTTCATGTCTGTGCTTCGGTATGGTTGGTATTGCGTGTATGGATTCGAACATGTAGGTATGTTTATAAGGGTTTTCATATGTATGTTTATGTACGTATCTATGTGTATGTTTTTTGGTGTATGTAGAGGTATCTTGTGTGCTGGTATGTTTATAAGGATTTTCATATGTATGCTTGTGTTCGTGTCTATGTGTATATGTTTTTTGTGTGTATGTAGGCGTGTCCGGAAGGCTATACCTGGTACTACTTGTAAAGGGAAGCTCACCTGAACACAGCAGTCGTCCGTCTTTATGAGGGTGTCAAGGGGGGGGGGTCAGGACGGTGTCGACACTAATTACAGGTACGGGGCTCGATGTCTCTCTCTTTCTCACTCTATATCTGGCTTTCTCTCTGTCTGTCTGTCTGTCTTTCTGTTTTTCTCTCTGTCCGTTTGTCTGATTCTCTCTCTCTCTCTCTCTCTCTCTCTCTCTCTCTCTCTCTCTCTCTCTCTCTCTCTCTCTCTCTCTCTCTCTCTCTCTCTCTCTCCCTCTCCCCCCACTCCCTCTCCCTCTCCCTCCCCCCTCCCCCTCCCCCCGTCTCTCCCTCTCCCTCTCCTCCCTCCTTCTCTCCCTCTCCCTCTCCCTTTCCCTCTCCCTCTTTCTCGCTCTCCCTCTCCCTCTCCCTCTCCTTCTCCCTTTCCCTTTCCCTTTCCCTTTCCCTTTCCCTTTCCCTTTCCCTCCCTCTCTCTCTCTCTCCCTCTCTCTCTCTCTTCTCTTCTCTTTTCTCTTTTCTTCTCTATGTTTCCTTGTATTGGGAAAGAGGCTGCAAAGCAAAAAATGGAGAATAGGACTCCCCTCCCGCACGTGGTGAACAGGAGGACGAAAAACAACCAAAGTTCGTTTCGTGTTCCGTGTTGCCTTGAAGGAATAAGTCGCACAAAGGGAAACACCTTTTCAAATCTTTTCGTTGGAAATGAATGGAAGAGAAATGACGATATGTATGGAGAGATTGAGATAGATAAATGGGGAGGAGAAAAGGAATAGTTTATGTAGAGAGATAGAGAAATAGATATAGGCTTAGATTGATTTTTTAAAAAGTGACTTGTAGGCCTATATGGGTATTTTGTTATTATTAAGTTAAAGGGAATGGTGACTCAAGGCACGGAAGAACAATGAGGTTTCGTGTCCTCCGTGAGTGTGAGTCCTCCCCCATCCCCCTTCCCCCTCTCCCCTTCCCCCCTTCCCCTTCCCCTTCCCCTTCCCCTTCCCCTTCCCCTTCCCCTTCCCCTTCCCCTTCCCCCCCTTCAGAGCCCGTACTTTTACACCCCTTTGGCAGTCACGGACATAAACCCTGTTGTGTGTTTGCGTGTGTATTGCCGTTTATGAGGTAATAAAAGCTGTCTTTGTCTGGGGTTTTCATTTTTTGGCTATCCTCTTTGATTACTTTTTTTAATTCATTTTTTTTTTTTTTTTGTGTGTGTGTGGTGGAGGGGGGTGCTTGTTTCTGTACGTGTAAAGACGAGTACACGAGTTTGTGTGTGTGTGTGTGTGTGTGTGTGTGTGTGTGTGTGTGTGTGTGTGTGTGTTAGAGAGAGAGAGAGAGAAGGATCAAGACAGAGATAGACAGAGAGACCGAGGAAGGAGGAAAGAGAAATAATAAATACGTATATGAACGGAAGAAAGAAAGAGAAAAAACAATGCCCAAGAGAATCTTCCAAGACGACAAAATAACCAATAAAATAACTTCGAAAAACGAAAAATTAAAAAGGAGAGGAACGTGATACACGAGAAACAAAGAAGAAAAAGAAGGATAACACGATACACGAAGGAAGAGAAGAGGAACAAAAAAGAAAAAGAAGGATAACACGATACACGAAAGAAGAGAAGAGG
>NC_091579.1:10519900-10529900 GCF_042767895.1 Penaeus vannamei
GTCGTGAGGAGAGGAGAGGAGTGGAGGGGAGGGGGAAGGAGGGGAGATAAGATGAGGGGAAGGGAGGCGAGGCGAGGCGAGGTGAGGGGAAGGAAGACGAGGCGAGGGGAAGGGGAAGGAAGACGGGGCGAAGGGAGGGGAAGGAAGAAGAGTCGAGGGGAGGGGAAGGGAAGGGAGACGAGACGCGGATAGGGGAGGGGGAACGGGCGGCCTAAGATGGTGGGAGACACTTGTAGATCCTGTGGGACTCGTAAAGGGCGATGCTCTCCTCCTCTCCCCGCATAGTTACGACGCACGCCTTCGCCGCCGGCCACGACCCCCCCTCTCCTCTCCCCCACCCACACCCCACCCCCACCCCCAAAAGTGGTTCCCCTCCTTTTTCTTTTCGTTGTCTGTTTTTTCCCCTTTTTTATTTTCTTTTCTGTCCTTCCTTCTTTTCTTTCGTGGTCTCTCCCTTCGTTTTATCCCCTTTGTTGTATCGTCCCTCGTTTCTCCTCGTTTATTCATTTGTTCTTTTTCTCGTTTAATAATTTTCTTTCGTCTTTCTCGTTCCTCGTTTGTTTCGGCTCTTTTACGTTCACTTCGTTCCTTCCACCTGCCTTCGTCGTTCGTTTTCTTCTTAAATTTCCTTTACTTTATATCCTTCTGTTTCCCCACGTTTTACTCTCTTCTCTATTCCTTGGTTTATATCCCCCCTTTATTTTTTCCTCTGCTTCTCTCTACTATTGCTCTTTTCATTCTTCTGGTTTATTCCTTCTGTTTTCTATGTCTGTCTTTTCTCTCTTGAACGTCATCCGTTTTATCCTTTTCCCTTTCGTCCTTTCGTCTCGTTTTCCTTTTTATTTTCCTTTCTTTTCTTTGTGTTTCTTTCTTCGTCTGTCTGTTTCCTATTTTATATATTTTTTCCTCTTTCCCTCTCTCGTTTCCTCTTTCTCCTTCATCGCTCTTTCTCTGTATTTTTATGTATATGTTACCCTTTTGTGTCCTTCCTTCCTCTTCTTTCCACCTCTTTCCCCTCACCTTTTCTCCATTTTCTTAACTCTACTTTTCTTTGCACTTCCTCTCCCACCTTTTGCCTTCTCCCTCCCCTCTTCTTCACCTACTTCTTCCCCTTTCCCACATCTTCCTCTCTCATCTCTACCCTTCTCTCTCTCTCTCTCTCTCTCTCTCTCTCTCTCTCTCTCTCTCTCTCTCTCTCTCTCTCTCTCTCTCTCTCTCTCTCTCTCTCTCTCTCTCCAACTCCTCCCCAACTCTCCCTTCCTCTCTCACCTTTGCCCACTGTCACGTCTTTTCCTGGGGCTCTCCCACCCTCTCTCATCTCTCCTCCTCGCCCTTACTCCCTCTTCCCCCACCCCCTATCCAACCCTCTTCCTCCCCCTCATCTTCCCTCCCTCTCCCGCCCTCCCTCACCTCTCCCCTCACCTCTCTCACTCCTTCCCTCCTCCCTCTCTCCCTCTCCTTTCTTCCTCTCTCCTTCTCCTCCTCTCCTCTCCCTCTCTTTCCTCTCTCCTTTTTCTCTCCTCTTCCCTCCTCTCCTTTTCTTTCTTCCGCTTACACCTTCTTCCTCTTTCTCTTTCCCTCACCCTCCCCCCCTCTCCCTCTCTCCCTCCCCCCTCTCCCTCTCCCCCCTCCCCTCGGCATCGCGTACGGTATATCTCCCCCAAGGGACAGTCTGCCGCTATTTCTTAATGTGTCGCCCGCCCACCTGGAAGTCCTTTCGGCTGGTTATGCTCGGCCCTTAACTCTCTCCCTCGCGCTGACCACGGATCTCCCTGGGGGGTTGGGTGGGGTGGGGTAGGGGATAGGGGGATAGGGTCAGGGATGGAGGGTGAGGGGGGGTAAGGGTGGTAAGGGGGTTAGGGGGTGGAGTGGGAGAAGTCTTAACTTCGCGATTCTCTCTTTGTGTTTATTTCTTCTCGTTCACTGTTTTGAGTATTGGTTTTTGATTGATTTTTTTTTCTTCTCGTCTCTTGTTTAGTTATTTTCTGTCTCTCTCTCTTTCTCTCTCCCCCACCCTCCCTTCGTTCCTCCCTCACTCCCTCCCTCCTTCCCTCTGTCGCTCTCTTTTCTCCTCCCTCCTTCCCTACCATTTCTCCTTCCCTCTCTCCTCCCTCTCCTTTCGTCCCTCCTTCCCTCCCACCCTCCATCCATCGCAAGCTCCACTCCCTCTCCCCCATCCCTCTCCCCCATCCCTCTTTTTCTCTTCCTCCTTCCTTCTCCTTTCCTCTCCCTTCCTTCATCTCATCCCTCCCTCCTTCTCTCTCCCTCTCTCTCCCTCTCTGCCTCCCTCCCTCCGCCTTTTCTTCCCACCACTCCGCGGCTCTCAGATCTCGGTCTCGGCCACCAGCTCCACTGAGAAAACTCTGCCCCAAATGACGCCCAAGTTTCAACGGCGAGAAAAGGCTCACCGGGAGAGACAGAGAGCAGGAAAAAAACGTTGCACAGCTGTAATAGCCGGGGCCAGATGCGCATGCGCGTTGTACGAGAGCGCGAGAGAACGGGTGTGTGCAGGTGCGAGGAGCATGACTGGGTCAGCACAGGTGTGGCAGGAATGGTGCAGGGGGGAGAGGGAGCGGGGTGGAGGGGGGGAAGGGAAGGGGAGACGGGGTAAGGGAGGGAGGGAGGAGGGCGAAAGAAGGAGAGGGGGCGAGGGGGGGAAGGGAAGGTGAGGGGTGGAGGGAGGGAAGGAGGGAGGAAGTGTGGGAGGGGAGGAGAGGGAGGAAGGAAGGGGAGAGGGGCTGCGCCTGTGTGTGTGTGTGTTGTGTAGCAGCGCTGATGAAATATTCACCAGGAATTCATTGATCCACACCCGCCTTCATCCACGGTCCCCTAGCAGTCCGTCGCTTCTACAAGGTGGTGTGTGTGGGCGTGTGAGAGAGAGAGAGAGAGAGAGAGAGAGAGAGAGAGAGAGAGAGAGAGAGAGAGAGAGAGAGAGAGAGAGAGAGAGAGAGAGAGAGACGGGACAAACAGTGAGAGAGTGACAGTGAAACAGAACAAGGAGATGGAATAAGAACTTGAGTAAAGAAAAAGAAAGAATAGCAAGAGAGTAGAGCAGGGGGGGGTAAATGATAAGATGAAGCAAATCTTGAGATCTTACTTCGTAGAAGCTCATCGAGTATAACTACGCGAAAGAGTATGGGCGGGTATGTTGGGCGGCTTAAGTGGGACACAGGATACCGACGCCCATGACACACCAACAGGGAAAGAGAGAAAGGGAAGAATGACGTTGAAGAGAGAGACAGACAGACAGACAGACAGAGGTTTAAAGAGGAAGAGTGAAAAGGAGAGAGAGAGAGAGAGAGAGAGAGAGAGAGAGAGAGAGAGAGAGAGAGAGAGAGAGAGAGAGAGAGAGAGAGAGAGAGAGAGAGAGAGAAAAGGAGAGAGAGAGTGAAAAGGAGAGAGAGAGAGAGAGAGAAATATCAGTTAGAATAAAAACTGTTTTATGATTGCATGAAGCGGACAGGCAACAATGGCATTACGGCCATCCTTGTACGGAACAGTTAACATTAGAGGAAGAACAAAAGCAAAGCACACAATAGATTAAAAAGAATTTGACATTCGCTGCAAAATTTCATGTCATTTAATGTTCTAGCATTAAAATAAGTTACTTTATATGTGTGTGTATATATATATATATATATATATATATATATATATATATATATATATATATATATATATATATATATATATATATATACATATATATATATACATATATATATACATATATATATATATATATATATATATACATATATATATACATATATATATACATATGCATATATATATACATATATATACACACACACACACACACACACACACACACACACACACACACACACACACACACACACACACACACACACACACACACACACACACACACACATCGAGATATAATAATGAATGTTGGAGAGATAGTAAATGCAGGCATGTAGTATATAACATTAAGTATTCGTAAAAAAAAGTAGCCCGTAACTTGAAAGAAAAAAAATATTTGTGTTGCGACTTGAACACTGGCAAATTGTTCCATGGCTTCGGACCCCAAGCTGCTTGTTCTTCGCCCTTGTTCCAGTGCTAGAGTTCTTGGCAAGAACCTAACGCGCATACTCTCCCTCACCCACTCCCTCTTCTTCCCTCTCTTTCTCACACAACCAATACTCTCCTTCCCTCACTCACTCCTTCTCCCTCTTCCTCCTATCCCTCCTATCCTTCCTTTCTTCCCCCCTCTTCTCCTTCGATCCATCCCCACCGCCCTCCCCTCCATCCCTCTCCTCACCCTCGCCCCCATCCCTCCTCCCTTTTCCTCCTTCGTCACCCTCTTCCTTCTCTTACATCCTCCTTCCAATTCTCCCTCCTCCTCCACTCTCCTTCCACGCTCCCTCCCTCCTCCTCCTCCTCCTCCTTCCACTCCCTCCTCCTCCTCCTCCCCCCTCCCTCCTTCCACTCCCTCCTCCTCCTCCCCCTCCTCCATCCTTCCACTCCCTCCCTCCTCCTCCCTCCTCCCTTCCTTTAATTCTCCCTCCTCCTCCCTCCTTCCACTCCCTCCTCCTCCTCCCTCCTTCCACTCCCTCCTCCTCCTCCCTCCTTCCACTCCCTCCTCCTCCCTCCTCCCTCCTCCTTCCACTCCTCCTCCTCCTCCCCCTTCCTCCTTCCACTCCCTCCCTCCTCCTCCTCCCTTCCACTCCCTCCCTCCTCCTCCCTCCTTCCACTCCCTCCCTCCTCCTCCTCCTTCCACTCCTCCTCCTCCTCCCTCCCTTCCACTCCCTCCCTCTCCCTCCCTCCCTCCCTCCTTCCACTCCCTCCTCCCTCCCTCCCCCCCTCCTCTCCACTCCCTCCTCCTCCTCCCTCCCTCCTTCCACTCCCTCCTCCTCCTCCCTCCTTCCACTCCCTCCTCCTCCTCCCCCCTCCCACTCCCTCCTCCTCCTCCCTCCTTCCACTCCCTCCTCCTCCTTCCACGCCCTCCTCCTCCTCCCTCCTTCCATTCCCTGCTCCTCCACCCTCCTCCCACTCCCTCCTCCTCCTCCTCCCTCCTGCCTAATCGCTTTTATATCTTCTTCTATTACCCTAAAAGGCATTCACAATGGATAAGATCATGAACATTAGTTACTATGACAATGAATAACCGACAAGGGAAAATCGGCAAGGAGGATTATCGGGAATTCACTGTAGAGCGTTTATCAATTACCATTACAAAGAGGGTGGAGAGTGGGGGGGGGGTATCTATGGTACTCAGGGAAGAATGGTAATTAGATGAAGAATAGGTAAAGAAAACGGGGTGATAATGGGGATAATTTTGAAAAGAGGGGAAAAAATGGGGTTTCTTCTTCTTTTTCATCTGAAGGGTTTGATTGGATTTGCGCTTGTGTGTACGACCTTGGAAACAACAATGTGGTTGATGAATGAGAAGGTAAAAGATTTTTTTTTTTTTTTTTTTTTTTTTTTGGTTATACTTTTTTGCAGCACATACAAAGATGATATAGTATTTATGTGTTTATATGTATGTAAATGTATGTATATATAGAGAGAGACAGAGACAGACACAGAGAGAGAGAGAGAGAGAGACAGAGACAGAGACAGAGACACAGAGAGAGAGAGACAGAGACAGAGACAGAGACACAGAGAGAGAGAGAGTGTATAATTACCCTGAGAGACAAGCGGAGATGACAAGTATAGATGCAATTAGACCGTAGCGAAGCGTCGCGAATATAGCAACCACGAGAACGGCTGGCTCTGTTCCTCGTCCAGGCGCGGCGAATCCGTTCCTCTTAATGAGATGCACTCGATGCGTACTTTTTTTGGCCCCGGTGCCCCTCCTTAAGGCCCTTAGGCAATTCGTGTTTTCCTTCCTTTCTCCTTTCTCGGGTTTTTCTTTCTGTTTTCTGTTTTTTTGTTTTGTTTTTCTTTTCTTTTCTTTTCTTGTTTGTCTTCTTAAGTTTGCTTTTGTCAATTCTCAGCCGGGTTATCGCGTATCGAAATGTCTGTGACTTTTAGGCAAATATTTTTGGGCAGTGTATGTGTTTCCGTGTATGCGAGTATGTACACACACACACACACACACACACACACACACACACACACACACACACACACACACACACACACACACACACACACACACACACACACACACACACACAAACAAACACATACACACACACACACACATAAAAACACACAAAAACGCGCGGTTCGTGTATGAGCCTTTGCGTGCGCACGCGGGTGCCAGACACGCAGTCCCTTCGTAAGAATGTGTCCGATTCTTAAGTGATCCTTTGTGGCGTAAGGGAGGGTCAGCACCTGTTATTGATCCCTCATTCTGGTAATGCTGCATACTTGTTGTAAACCTCCCGCTGTTCCTGCGCTTTTAACGCCTCCCCTGTTCTCGCTATCCCCGCCCCTCCTCCCCTCTCCCTTGCCCTCCTCTCCCCCTTTTCCCGCCCACTCTCCCTCCCTTCCCTCCTCTTCCCGCCCTCCTCTCCCTCCCTTTCTTCCCTCCCTCTTCTCCCCCTCCCCCTTTTCCCGCTCTCCCCTCCCTCTCCCCGTCTCTTTTCTCTCTCCTCCTCCCCTTCCCGCCCACTCTCCTCCCTCCCCTCTTCCCGCCCACTCTCCCTTCCCCTCCCCTCTTCCCGCCCTCCCTCCCCTCCTCCCTCTTCCCGCCCTATCTGTCCCCTCCCTTCTTTCCCTCCCCTCCCCTCTTTCCCTCCCTCTTCTCCCTCCCCCTTTCCTCTCCCCTCCTTCCCGTCTCTTCTCTCCCTCCCTTCTTTCCCCCCCTCCCTCCCCCTCCCTCCCCCTCCTTCCCTTTCTTTATTTAAATCGATTGGTTATCTTGATTCATTCCCCTTTTATTTCTCAGACCCAACCGCGCGCGCGTGTTCCATTGTGTGTGCCTCTGTGTATGTGTGTTTGTGCGTGCGTGTTGGGGGGGAAGGTGTATGTGTCTGTTTCTCCGTGTCTGTGTCTGCGTGTGTCTGTTTGTCTCGTTGGGGGGGGGGGTCATGGATTTTCTTTCTTTATTCACCTTCTATATTCAAGAGATTAATTGACACCCCCTCCCCCCTCCCCCTCCTGCTTGCAGTGTGCGCCAGTGCAAACCGCTTGGTTGCCATGCTTTCCCTGTCTCTTTGCACAAACTCGCCCCCCCCCCCCTTGTGTCCCCCAAATACTCATAACTCATTGGTGAGTTATTCGCCAATATTGTGTGCGCGGGCTGGTGTATACGGTCGCCTGTGTATGTTCGAATATGTTCCACGTACACACACACACATACATTCATACATACATACACATATATGTGCGTGTGTGTTAGTCTGTTTGTATGATTTCATGTATATATGTAAATATATGTATGTGTTTGTTTATATAGGTGTGATATTTGTGTTTATTTCTATGTGATGTGTGTGCGCGTGTGGTTTCTTGGAGAGACGGACAAGATAAACTTTTAAACGCTTCTTAGAAGTCTATCGAATCACAATGACATGTTCAGAGAATCCGAGAATGTAAGAATGTCACGAAGATTTTTCGTTGTAGTGTACGAAGATAGATTAACACGAGCCGTTGTTTCGTTTTCTGTTTCTGGAGTTTTAAGGAAAAAGGAGAATTCATCGCCACAAAACAATTTGGAGTTAATATTTTACCGTAATTATTTTAGCCGATATTTCCATCTCTCCTTTTGAACCACACACGCGAACAGGAGAGAGAAATAGGAAGGAAGGGAAAAATAGAACCGAGGTGAAAATGGAGGAGAAGGAAGGGTCGAATAACTTAGAAGAGAAAAGGCAGACGGAGATATTTGAAACTGGAGGAGAACAAAAGTTTGGAGGAAGTCGGATAATTTATGAAAATTCTATAAGTTGGAGAAAGTAAAACCGAAAGAGAGAGAGAAAAAGGGAGCGAAAGAGAGAGAGAGAGAGAGGAAAATGAAAAGTGGAAGGTGAAGAATTGCAAGGAAAGAGATTGGATAACTTAGGAAACGAAGAGTTTGAGAAGTTACATCAAAAGGGAAAACAAACAGATAGAGAGATAGACAGACGTAGACAGAGACAGAGAGAGAGATAGACAGACAGAAAGGCCGAATCAATAGAGACGAAAAAAAGAAGGGAGGAAGAGAGAGAAAGAGCAATAAATAAAGAAAGAATAACCGGAATAAGATAAAGGAAAAGGTCAAGTAACGTGGGAAAGCAGAATCCTTGGAAGAACAGCGTCCGAGAGGGTGGGGGGGTAAGGGGGTGGGGGAGAGTGCAGGGGGTAAGGGGTACGAGGGGGGGGGGAGTAAACATACCTGTTGCGTGGCCAACTCTTGTATGTCATCCAAAAATTACGAGCTCGGGATACCCACAGCACAATGCATGTTTGTTGGTCGGCCGCCCACCCGCCTCGCAACCTTGCTGCGAATATTCGTTTATTTTATTATTGTTTGTATTTTTTTGACTTATTGTTGTTGTTTATTGGTGTTTTATTAAGTTTTTTTTATGATTGGTATTACTATTATCATCGTCTTTATCACCGTTACCATTGCCATCATCATCATCGTCATCATCATCATCATCATCATCATCATCATCAATCATCATCAATCATCATAATTATTAATTCGAATGAGGTCTCAATGTTATTAAGAACGACGTACATACTTGAGGTCGTACTTTTGTTTGAATTTGAAAGGTAAATGACCGTTAATGGCGGTTTGGGGTTTTAGGAGGATCCGCTAATTTTGCTGTTGGAAGAAACGTTGAAACCACCTTTGCATAGTTGGTTCTGGTCTTTGAGTATTTTCTCTCTGTCTTTCTCTATTCTATCTCCTATTATCCCGCTTTATCTATGTATGTCTCTATCTCCATCTCCATTTCTTTATCTTCATCTCTCTCTCTCTCTCTCTCTCTCTCTCTCTCTCTCTCTCTCTCTCTCTCTCTCTCTCTCTCTCTCTCTCTCTCCCTCCCTCCTCCTCCCTCTCCCTCTCTCCTCTCCCTCTCTCTCCCTCCCTCCTCCTCTCTCCTCCCCTTCCGTCCCCTTCCCTCCTTCTCCCTCCCTCCCCCTCCTCCCTCCTCTTTCCTCCCTCCTTCCCTCCCTCTCCATCCTCCTTCCTCCTCCCCTCTCCATTTTCCTCCCCTCCCTCTCCCCCCTTCCTCTCCCCATCAGGTCCTTACCACCTGACGTCACAGCCCAAATATGCCGAAAGAAAACGGCGCTGTACATAATATATCATAATTGTAAGATGCATACATTACTGTGGAAAAAAAGAATGTTAATAAGATTCATTTCTTGCAATGGCGGCGATTTGATATGATAATGCGGAGATTGTGGAAAGCTTAATAATTGCAACCTCTCTGTCTTAATATTGAAGGTGATTATTTTTTTAATTGTTAATTAGTAACCGCAGGATTGTAGGAAAATAGAAAACGTGGCGGCGTGTATAGAAGAGGATGTTGGTACACGAATGGTAATGGGGAAGGAAGGATGTTGAAATACGGGAGGGAAGAGGAGGGAGGTGTAAGGAGGAGGAGGAGGAGGAGAATGTGGATAATAGGGAGGGAAGGAAGGATTTGTAGGAGAGAAAAAAGGGGGAATAATGCAGGGCAGAGAGGCTGAAAATGGGGGAAGTGAAGGAGGCAAGGAATAGGGAATAGGGAACGGAGAAAGAAAGTAGAAGTGGGGAATTGAAGACAAAGGATAGGAATAAGGGAAAGGAAGAAGTACATGGAACTGGGGATTGGAAGGAGAATACGACAAAGAATAGAAAGAAGGGAAAGGTAGAAGATAGAACATGGAAATAGAGGGAGGGGGGGGTAGGGCTATCGGTTGGCGGTGAAAGGGTAAGGCGGAGGAGGAGGAGGAGGGGGGAGGGCAGTGAATGGAGGGGAGGCAAAAGTGGGGGAGATGGGGGGGTGGGTGAGTCTAATTTTCCTTTGCGGGCGTTGGCGAGATTGCAGGGAAAAGCTGGACGACATTATTGCTCTCTTGATAAACTGTTATTGTTTCCTCCCGTAGCCGA
>NC_091579.1:10542400-10544900 GCF_042767895.1 Penaeus vannamei
ATGGGTAATTATGTCGAGTGTATGAGGAGGAAACGCGAAGCAACGAATGGGTACGTAAGAAAAGGGAGGTGAAGAGGACAAGTACACGACGAAGATTAAGAAAAAGAAAAAAAGTAAAGTAAATAATTTTTGGAAATTACTTTAAACCTCTTGTTTATGAATAGTGGGAGGGTAGAAAATGGGAGATGAAAAAGTCCATAAATGTAGGATATTAGAAAAAGAAGATAATCTTTATTTTTAGAGAGAGAGAAATCGGTGTGTGTAAGATTGTAACAATTAGTTACGCATTAAAAAATCATACAATGTAAAGCAAAAACTAATCAACACGAGAATAAGAAAAGAAAAAAAAACTGTAAGATGCACAAGAAGTTAAGGCAAAGATCAGAACAAGAGTGATTCCTTGTCAAAACTTGGAGAGAGAGAGAGAGAGAGAGAGAGAGAGAGAGAGAGAGAGAGAGAGAGAGAGAGAGAGAGAGAGAGAGAAATATAGAGAGAGAGAGAGAGTACAGAAGTGAGGAGAGAAGAAAGAAAGAAAAGGAATAAAATTCGAAATTCTTAGTTGAAACTTGAGGGCGAAGTTTGGAGTCTGAAGGAAGCAAAATCGGTTTAATGAGAGCTTGGTTTGAAGATTGGTGTTATTAGTCGATGGTGAATGGATTAAGGGGGGGGAGGAGGGGGGAGGTTATTAAGGGGCGTATCACCATAAGGAGATCGGAGTGTTATAGTGGCTGTGGTGAATATGGTGACTTATAGTGATGGCTCGTTGTGCAGTAGTGGGTGAAAGTTGATAAATATGTAAAAAGCGTCACAGCTTCACAAAGTAACGCAGTTAACGAATTCAGTAACGCAAGTAACGAAGCCAGTGACGCAGAGAACAAATTCAGTAACGCATTTAACTGAGTCAGTAACGCAAGTGACAACTTCAGTAACACAGAACAAATTCAGTTACGCATTTAACTCAGCGAACTCAGTAACGCAGGTAACAGTTTCAGTAACGCATGGAACGAGTTCAGTTACGCATTTAACTAAGTAACGCAATTGACAAACTCGGTAACGCAAAAGAACGAATTCAGTAACGCAAGCAACTAGTTCAGTAACGCAATTGACGAACTCGGTAACGCAAAAGAACGAATTCAGTAACGCAATTGACAAACTCGGTAACGCAAAAGAACGAATTCAGTAACGCATGCAACTAGTTCAGTAACGCAATTGACAAACTCGGTAACGCAAAAGAACGAATTCAGTAACGCAATTGACAAACTCGGTAACGCAAAAGAACGAATTCAGTAACGCAATTGACAAACTCGGTAACGCAAAAGAACGAATTCAGTAACGCAAGCATCTAGTTCAGTAACGCAACTAACAAACTCAGTAACGCCAGCGACGCATTCCAGCAACGCAAAGTGACACGCACGAACACTGTGTCGCATTTGACGTTATCGGCGTGTCGTATCACACCGGATTAAATTCCCTCCCGAGAATGACACGCTGCCGGGGCGGAGGATCTGGCGCCATCTATCGGCGAGCGCGGAAAGTAATGCCGCGGCCGTCACTTCTCCATGAGTAATTTATATGTTAACGATTACTAAGGGGAGCAGGGGCGAGAGGTCTTGGAAGGGGCGGCACGTGTGTGGGCGTCTGCGGGTGTGTGTGTGTGTGTGTGTGTGTGTGTGTGTGTGTGTGTGTGTGTGTGTGTGTGTGTGTGTGTGTGTGTGTGTGTGTGTATGTGTGTGTGTTTACTGTTTTTTGTGTTTCGTTAGATACCCTTATGTGTACGTCTTGGGTTTTTATTACCTTTATGTGCGTGTCTTCGTGTGGGTATGTATGCGTGTTTGGGTATTTAGCCTTGTATCTACGTGTTTGCTTTACCTGTGTGTATGTAGCATATTTGCCCCTTGTGTTTGTGTCCCCGGGTGTCTTCCCTGTGTATCCCCCCCTCCCTCCCCCCGCCGTATAATCGTTCAGTATACGCAGGCGCAGTCGGTACAAGGGCGTGAATTTAGGCGAGTTACGTTTTGTGTTACGCCGCACCCCAGGTCGTCATACCTATTGATTGCGAGTGTTTATCACGTGGAAATGCTCTCTGTCGTTGGTGTTGGCTGGGGTGGGGCGTAGTGGGGGGGAGGGGGGGTTGTCGTCTGTGGTGGCAGGTGGTGTAGGGAGGGGGTGCGGGGGTGGTCATGACACTTTTGATGTGACGTTTTTGACACTTTTATTATTCTTTCTTTCTTTAAGGTGCGTTCAAGTGGGATGGTGTGATGTTATTTTCTGGTGTGTTGCGTTTAAGTTCGGTGTGTTTACGTCACGCTTGTATTGCGCTAATTTTATCTGTCTTTACGTTACATTACGTCGCATTTTTTATATAACGTTGAAATAACATTTGTTGCGATACGTGAGAGGTGTGTTTTTTTACGTCAGACGTCACGTTACGTTAAGAAAGGGCTAACTTGGCGTCACACTTTTACGTTACCTTAAATCGGCCTGACGGTATGCACTCTTA
>NC_091579.1:10549900-10562400 GCF_042767895.1 Penaeus vannamei
CCTTCCCTCCCCTTCCCTCCCCTTCCCCCTCCGCCCGTCCCTCTTCCCCTCGCCCCTCCCTCTCCCTTCCCCTCACCCCTGTCCTTCCCTCCCTTCCTGTCGCCCCTCCTTCCCTCGGCTTCTTCCCCCTCCTTTCGCCTCGCCCCACCCTTTCCCCCCGCCTTCTCCCGCCTCCTCCTTTCCCCTCGCCCCTCGCCTTCCCCTCCTTTCCCCTCGCCCCTCGCCCCTCGCCTTCTTCGCCCTCCCTCTTCATTCGCCTTCTCTCCCCTCCCTTCCCCTCGCCCCTCGCCTTTTTCCCCCCTCCCTCTTCATTCTGCCTTCTCCCCCTCCCTTCCCCTTTCTGCCCCCCCTTTCTCTTACCTTTCTGTCCTAATTCGTTCACAAAGACGAAGACAAACTTAGGTCCTTACACTTCCGGATGTCTTCCTACGTGTAATTAGAAACTTGTTGTCGGAAATGCGTTTTCATTATTTAAAAACTATATATTTATTTCTCTCTCCCTCCCTCCTCTCCTCCTCTCCTCCTCTCTATCTCCCGCCTTTCCTCTCTCCTCCTCCCTCTCCCTCCCTCTCTCCCCCCTCTCTCTCTCCCTCCCTCCCTCCCTCCCTCTCTCTCTCTCCCCCCTCTCTCTCCCCTCTCTCTCTCCCCCTCTCCCCCTCTCTCTCTCCCTCCCTCCCCTCCTCTCCTCTCTGCCCCCTCTCTCTCTCTCCCCCCTCTCTCTCTCCCCCTCTCCCCCCTCTCTCCTCCCTTCCCACCACCATTACGAAGCCCCAAGTACACATGAAAGCGAGCCGGAGACGCGAGTAAAGTTGCGCCACAGGTCAAGGAGTTGCGCAACAGTCCTGGCCCCTGAGTCGCCCCTTCGGTGATTGGTCAGTGCAAGCAAGCACCCATTACGAGGGACGGGAGGAGCGCAAGCAGGGGTCGTGACCATAAAGGAGAAGGCAAGGGCCTGGCCGAATGACAGGGGGGTAGATGGGTGAGCAAGAGAGAGAGAGAGAGAGAGAGAGAGAGAGAGAGAGAGAGAGAGAGAGAGAGAGAGAGAGAGAGAGAGAGAGAGAGAGAGAGAGAGAGAGGGTTGTAAAGTCATGAAGGGAAAGAATGGAGGGGGACAGGAAAGGAGGGAGATAGAAAAGGAGAGTGAGAGAAAAAATAGAGAAAGGAAAAGGATGAAGTCACAAAAAAATGGAGAGAGTGAGAGAGAGAGATAGGGAAGGAAGCAGAGAGAGAGAAAGAGGAACAGAAAGAGAAACATAGAGATCGAAGAGAGCCCAGGTACCGGCAGGGGCTCGCCGGCCCAACCATGACGTAAATCAAAACAAGGAAAAAAGAAAAAAGACGACCCGAAAAAACAACAAATGGGCAAATGTTGTCAAGGCGAAAATAAATTTGGCGAATATTGGTGGGCGGAGATGGCGCGGGGAAGGAAGCAAAGGCGGCGGGAATTAGGAATTATGAGGTAATGGGCGGCGGGGGGACCGGGGAGGGGGGAGGGGAAAGAGGGGGTGGGGGGGGGGAAGCAGGAAATGAGAGGCGAGACCGAGACAACGGCGGATGGAAAGCTCAGGTAATAGAAAGAGAATGAAGATGGAGGAGGAGGAGGAGGAGGAGGAGGAGGAAGAGGCTGGTGGTCCCGAGAGTTTGTTTATGGCGGAGACTCGGATGAAGCCGGAGGTTCTTGGGGAGGAGTTGGGGGGAGTAGATGATGCTCTTTTTGGGTGGGGGGATAGAGGGATAGGGGTAGATGTAAAGGTATAGAGAGAGAGAGAGAGAGAGAGGTAGGCAGGTAGGTAGGTAGGTAGGGAGGTAGGTAGGTAGCTAGGTAGGTAGGTAGCTAGGTAGCTAGGTATCAAGGCAAGGGAGGGGAGAGTGCTGCAGGGCGAGGGGAAGGGGAAGGGGAGGCGAGCGCGCTCTCCCTCGGCAGGTAAAGGACAAACAGCTATGCGGTTGGCACAGGAAGATGGCGGTGGGGGTGGGGGGAGGAGGGGAAGCTGGGGAGGGGGAGAGAGGAAGAAGTAGAAGACAGATCTTATTCTTGCGCCGCTGTGCATGTTGCATGAACACTTTGCATGATGCTAGGGTGAATGTTCCTCTCCCGTGGGGAAAGCTGCGAGGTTGGGGGCGCGGGGCGGGGGGCGGGGTGGTGAAAGAGGAAGAGTGATGAGGGAAATAGGATAGGTGGGGAGAAGAGGGGAAGAAAGAAAGGGGAAAGAGGGGGATTAAGGGAAGGAAGGATAGCAAAAGAGGGGAATGAGCCGGGAAGAAGGGGAGATAGATTAGAGAGCGGGAGAGAGAGGGGGGAGAGGGAGAGTGATGGAGGGTGAAGGAGCGAGGCGAAGAAGGGCGTGGGGGGCGTGGGAAGCCGCCACCTGGCCCCGCAGTTTGGTGGCGGGAATGGCGCCCGCCCGCCACTTGGCTGAGTATATTACTCTTCGCTCCGAGCTATTTATTGCTTGAAAAACACACACACTACAAAGTGCGCCTCTGCGCCGCCCGCCGCCTCGCCCACAGCGCTGCATGGGCGTCTCTGGCAGCGCTTCGCCGGGGCGGGGCACGGAATACAGGCGCACGGTTGGTGTGCGGTTTTATTGTCATCTTCATCTTCATTTTCATCTTCATAACTATCGTCTCCACAATCGCCCTGCGCATAGATAACCCACAAAAGAAAAAAGTAGAATATTCTTGTGACAGATGTCCGCTGTTTGTTTTTGTTTGTTTTGTTTTTACTTTCTCATTTACATGCATTGTAATCATGTTAGTAGCGGATGAAAAAAGGTTTACAAAAAGAGAGAGAGAGGAAGGAGGAGGAGGAGAAGGAAAAGGAGAGAGGAAGAGTTAGAGAGAGGGACGGAGGGAGGGAGGGAGGGAGATGGGCGGAGTTAAGTGAAAGAAGAGGGCGGAGGGAGGGAGAGAGGTGGAAAGGGGTAAGGAATATCAGTATATACTCCCTCCCTTTTCTTGCCTGCATATTCATTTCTAAAAAAAAACACTACCTCAATATTTTGAAATCATCACCATCATCATCATCATAACCACAAGAAAATAGCATCGCACTATAAGTAACTGTGATATAAGGTTATAGCTTTTTTTTATCGTTATGATGAGGCTCCAGTAACATTCAGATTACGCCCATCTCATCTCACGCCTTTAAAGCCTATTCTACCAGCCATGTATAAAGTTTTAATACACTATCGTTAAAATTGAGGACTGGTTAAAAGTTTTTTTTACAAGTGCTTAAACTGAAAAGTTTGATGTGACTTCCAATTAATAGTTAAATTTGGGGATCGAGGTGTTATAATCATAATAATGTTAATTTTGGATGTGTGTGTGTGTGTGTGTGTGTGTGTGTGTGTGTGTGTGTGTGTGTGTGTGTGTGTGTGTGTGTGTGTGTGTGTGTGTGTGTGTGTGTGTTTCTAACAGTATTTGTGTGTACTTGATATGTCAGTGTATTTAAACTTGTTTGTACTGCAATCTCATATAAATTGTCTAATATCATATTATCAATGTTATGATTCCAAAAATAACATTATTGTTAATTTCAGCCCATGTACAAAACGTTCCTAAGATTCTGTTGTATTTTCCCCAGGGTTACGAAGGATCGCTCCTCAAGGTCACCAGTAAGAACGGCAAAACAGCCTCGGTGAGTGAAGTTAACTGCTGTTTTTGTTGCCTCCTTTCTTTTATTTGTGTGTTTGTTTTCTCTTCCTTCTTCTTCCTCCTCCAAGAAGACGTTAACGATTAGAAAAGTAGAATCATTATTTTAAAACTCTTGTTGCTGTTTTGCTTTATTCCGAGCAACTTGGACTGATATATCTTGCGCGCTGTCCATAGGGGGCGCGAGATCAGCCCGCCCATGCCGCCTAACTTTAAATTCTAAGATGTAGGTTATTCTTTGTGTTGCACTTAGAATATAAGTATCTGAACTTGGAAACAATTTTTTTTATTGATATCTAAGCATTGATTGTCCTGCAATGTCTGTGCCAGACTTCTTTCGTTCTTGTTTTCCGGACCTTTGGAGATTCTTGTTTTGTTGTTGTTGTTATTATTTTTTCTTTTCTTTTCTTTATTTTCGTTTACACATTTGAGACATTTGTTTGGTTTGCGATCCAAGGACAAACAAAATCAAAACAATGATTGTGTCTCTTTTCTGATTGTCGGGTTTTGATACTTCGATGTAGAATCAGCTGTTTGAGTCTGAAAAAGACTAGTCAGCTGATTGTGGCTTTCATAGAGAAGTGGGTCAGCTGTTTGTGCCATCGACGTAGAATTAACCAGCCGTTTATGGCTACTGGTGGAACGTCCCTTTGGTTGTACCATTAATGAGGAATTGGTCAGTTGTTTGCGCCGCTGAGCAAATGCCCGGCTGATGGTGCCACCGGCGGAAAATCGGCCTTTTATATATTTTTTTCTTTTTTCTGTTTTCCTTTTTGTCTGTTTTATTTTTCTCATTTTTTCTCGTTTTCCCCTATTTTCTTTTTCTTCTTTTCTTGTTATGTCATGCGGAAACATGGAAATGTCATGAGGGCGGAAGCAGCCAAGTATGTAAAGTAGACGTTGCATGACGATATTTATAGATAAAAATTTTGTTTTTTAATTTCTTTATATTTTTTTCCTTTTTCTCTCCTTTGTTCCTTTTCTTTTCTTTGTTCTTTTTCTGTATACAGGTCGGCTGTTTCTTTGGATCATTTTCTGTCATATTTCATATATATATTCTTATTTGTTTTTATATACTGATTTTCTTCTGTATTTTTACTTTCCGTAAATTTTCCCACTTCCTCTTTGCTTTCTGCATTTTCCTAATTCCGTTCTTACCTTGTTTCTTCCTCTTCCCATTCTACCTGAACTATTTGCTATTCTTTATCCATTCTTATCTTATGGACCGTTTTATTCTTTGATTTTTATCTCATTCGTCTTTTATCTTTGTGCTTCTTTTTGTTTTCCTTCTTTGATTTGTGTTTCATGTTAAGTCTATGCATCATCATTTTAATTGCTTATTAAATTCCTTTCTCTCCGTTCCATTGAGCGTTATCTTCGTTTTTATCGTATTTTCTATCTTTTGTTATCCGTGTCTTTCTGTATTCTCATTCCCTTCGTTAATTGCGTTTTAATAACCCTTTGCTTTTCCTTCGTCCAGTTGTACCTTATTTCTTTTCTTTTGACTGTTATTCGGCATTTCTTTCATATATCTTTTATTTTCTTTTTTGTCTTTGTCTTTGCTGTTTTGATGTCAGTTATTTTATTTACGTCATTATTTTTGTACTTCGTCATTTGTCATTTGTTTATGTATTTGTATCTGTCTCTTTATGCCTCGTATTTTTATCTTCTCTTCCCACCCCATGCATCATCATATATTCTCTACTCTATTCCTTCCTTCGTCTGTTTCCCCTTCCCCCTCCTATCCTCCTCCTCCTCCTCCTCCTCCTTTACCCCCTTCTTCTTCTCCTCCTTATTCTTATTCTTTCTCTTTCTCTTTCGTGTTCCTCTTTCCCCTCCTCCGCTTACTCCGTCTTTCATTTCACCTCCGTAGCGTGAGAAGACGGCATGTGTCCACCCTCCTGCCCCCCCCCCCTCTCTCTCTCTCTCTCTCTCTCTCTCTCTCTCTCTCTCTCTCTCTCTCTCTCTCTCTCTCTCTCTCTCTCTCTCTCTCTCTCTCTCTCTCTCTTCCTCTCCTCTCTCTCCCTCTCTCTCTTCCTCTCTTCCTCTCTCTCTCTCTCTCTCTCTCTCTCTCTCTCTCTCTCTCTCTCTCTCTCTCTCTCTCTCTCTCTCTCTCTCTCTCTCTCTCTCTCCTCTCTTCCTCTCCTCCCTCTCTTCCTCTCTTCCTCTCTTCCTCTCTTCTCCTCTCTCTCTCTCTCTCTCTCTCTCTCTCTCTCTCTCTCTCTCTCTCTCTCTCTCTCTCCCTCTCTCTCTCTCTCTCTCTCTCTCTCCCTCTCCCTCCTCCCTCTCCCTCTCCCCCTCCCTCCCTCCCCCCTCTCCCTCCCTCCTCCCTCCATCACTTCCCCTTCCCTCCATCCTTCAATTCCCCCTTCCCTCCATCCTTCACCCTTCCCTCCATCCTTCACCCTTCCTCCATCCTTCACCCTCTCCCTTCATCCTTCACCCTTCCCTCAACTCCTTCACCCTTCCTCCATCCTTCTACCCCTTCCCTCCATCCTTTCAGCCTTCCCTCATCCTTCACCCCTTCTTCCCCCATCCTTCCCCCCTTCTCCCTCCTCTCTCCTCCCCTCCCTCTTTCCTCCTCGCAATTTCTTTCCTTTTGTTTCTTTCGCCTGTTCCTTCGTCGTTTGTTTATTCCCAGGCCTTGTTTATGGGCTGCAGCAGGACTATTTTTCGAAGCTCTTTTTTTTATTTTGTTCTTCTCTCTCTCTCCCTCTCTTCCTCCCTCCCTTCCTCCCTCCTTTCCTCTCCTATTTAATCGGTTTTCACGGAAATAAATATAGAATATACAAAGTACCTCTGTAGTGTGATCCGTGTGTGTGTGTGTGTGTGTGTGTGTGTGTGTGTGTGTGTGTGTGTGTGTACGCGCGCGCGCGCGCAGGATGGGGTAAAGAAAGAGAATGTGAGAGGATGGGAGGAAGGAAGAAGTGAAGTGGGAGAAGGAGAGACAAAGAGAAAGGAAAGGAAGAAAATTAGAGGGTAAGGAGAGACAGCGACAGAAAGCGACAACAAAAAGAAAGAAAGGAAGAGAGAGAGAGAGAGAGAGAATGAAACAGAGACAGAGACAGACAAAGAGAGTCAGAGAGAAGAAAGAGAAAGCAGAGAGAGAGCGCGAGAGGAGAAAACGAAAGAAAGAATGAAGAGAGAGAAAAAAGAAAGAAAATTAAAGAAGAGAGAGAGAGAAGTAAAGAAAGAATGAAGAGAGATAGAGAGAGAGGCCAAAGCATAAATGAGTAAGTATCGGTAGCCTGGAGACCGCTGTTTTCGTTGCTCCGCCTCTTTTACGGCGCGATCAAGTTGCATTAGCCGTTGCGGTAATGTTGCCCCATCAGCGAACTTCCCTTCGAGAAACCCGTGATCACCGCCCTCCTCGCTCTTCGTTCTTCTTCGCTTGGTTTTTTCGTTTTTTTCGTTTTTTCGCCCTTTATTTACGATTGTAAGAGGAATTAAAACAAGTATGAGGTAGTTTAGTAGCTGTTGTTGGTTTTCTTAGTGGTACTGGTAGTATTGATGTTATTATTACTATTCCCATTATCGTTGTCATCATTATTATTATTACTACTGTTATTATTCCTCTTGCTACTTCAATTACGTACCCATTCATTACATTTACCTGTTCATCTTTTGTCTACTTTAAAAAAATGTTTTCAAAAATATTTGTGGCCCCGCGAAAATTATTTTGTTTTTGAAAAACCGATTTTCAGTCAAGACACGAGGCACTCCACGGTGACGCAAATGCGTTCTTCTGCCTCCTTTGTGGTTGAGGGAAATTGTGGCAGAGGAGGTTGGGAGGTTTAAAGGGGGAGGGGAAAGGGGGGGGGGAAGCGAAAAGGGAGGTAGGAGGGCTTGGAGGTAGGAAGGAGGAGGCAAGGCTTAAGGTCTAGAGCAGTGGTCCCCGACCTTTTCTGTTCCGTGGCCCTCCGAGCAATATATAATAATCCGCGTGGTTTATTACAGTGTCTGTCATCCTTCCAGATTCAGCTCTGACTAGTTATTAATAAGGAAATGGAACTGGTGGTTATAGGGCAAAACTGCAAAATGCAAAGATTCCAATGAATTGAAATGCGGGAGATAGTTATCTGTAGGTACTGTAGGCGTGACAAAATCCGGTTTAATTCGAAATCGTAATTTTCATATTGCTCCACTCTCCCCTCCACCTAGGGGTTAAGAACCCCAGGGTGGAAGGTTGCAATGGGGAAAGGTTGCTGAGACGAGGTCGTGAGGGGGGGGGAGTTGGAATAATGGTGTGGGGGACAGGAAGATGAGAGGTTGCGACAGTGGGGGGGGGGTAGGTGAATGAGAGGTTAGAACAGAGCAACGTAACGAAAGACCTGGATTGACGAAGCGAGAGGTTGGAACAGGAGAGGGAATAGGAGCGAGAAGGTGTGAGAGGTTGCAGTAGGAAAAGTGAGACACAGATTGAGGTTGAGAGGTTGACTGGTGAGAAGCTGCAGTAGGGAAATCGAGAGACAAATTGAGGTTGAGAGGTTGCAGTAGGGAAAGCGAGAGACAAATTGAGGTTGAGAGGTTGACTGGTGAGAGGTTGCAGTAGGGAAAGCGAGAGACAAATTGAGGTTGAGAGGTTGACTGGTGAGAGGTTGCAGTAGGGAAAGCGAGAGACAAATTGAGGTTGAGAGGTTGACTGGTGAGAGGTTGCAGTAGGGAAAGTAAGAGACAAAATGAGGTTGAGAGGTTGACTGGTGAGAGGTTGCAGTAGGGAAAGTAAGAGACAAAATGAGGTTGAGAGGTTGACTGGTGAGAGGTTGCAGTAGGGAAAGTAAGAGACAAAATGAGGTTGAGAGGTTGACTGGTGAGAGGTTGCAGTAGGAAAAGTGAGACACAGATTGAGGTTGAGAGGTTGACTGGTGAGAAGCTGCAGTAGGGAAATCGAGAGACAAATTGAGGTTGAGAGGTTGACTGGTGAGAGGTTGCAGTAGGGAAAGTAAGAGACAAAATGAGGTTGAGAGGTTGACTGGTGAGAGGTTGCAGTAGGGAAAGTAAGAGACAAAATGAGGTTGAGAGGTTGACTGGTGAGAGGTTGCAGTAGGGAAAGTAAGAGACAAAATGAGGTTGAGAGGTTGACTGGTGAGAGGTTGCAGTAGGGAAAGTAAGAGACAAAATGAGGTTGAGAGGTTGACTGGTGAGAGGTTGCAGTAGGAAAAGTGAGACACAGATTGAGGTTGAGAGGTTGACTGGTGAGAGGTTGCAGTAGGGAAAGTGAGACACAGATTGAGGTTGAGAGGTTGACTGGTGAGAAGCTGCAGTAGGGAAATCGAGAGACAAATTGAGGTTGAGAGGTTGCAGTAGGAAAAGTGAGAGACAAATTGAGGTTGAGAGGTTGACTGGTGAGAGGTTGCAGTAGGGAAAGCGAGAGATGTCTTTCGATGTCTCTCTCCGATCTTCTCTTCCTCTCGCCGCCGTTGCATCTCGGAGCTCGGAACCTCGGACAGATATTGAGCCATGGCGAGGCCCTTGCAATGCTGGCACTGCCCGAATGCCACTTAACTCGAGACTCGATAAACAGGTCAACTCATGAGAGAGAAGGGGGGGCGGGGGGGAGGAGGAAGGGGAGGGGAGGGGTTGAGTACCAGCTTTTTTCTCCTTTTTTTTCTTTTTTTTTGTATTTATTTGTATTAATTTATTCTATTCCATTATTATGCGGGTTCGGTAAATAAGCGTTAAATCGGGGCCAAAGCAAGGGCATGAGATTTTCTGGTCTCGGCCGAAATGCGAGAGGGTTGAGGGGGTAGAGAGGGGGGCATGGGCGAGGGAGGAGGAGTGGTGGAGTGGTGTGGTGACTGGAGGGGTAGAGAGGGGGCATGGGCGAGGGAGGAGGAGTGGTGGAGTGGGGTGGTGACGGGAGGGGGTAGGGAGAGGGGGCATGGGCGTGGGAGGAGTGGTGGAGTGGGATGGTGACTGGAGGGGTAGGGGGTTGGGCTTGTGGGGAAGGGGGAGTGACTGTCCGCATTTTCCAAGAACTGGAAGGGACAGGTTGATGGGGCGGGGGAGGCGGAGCGGACACTGGCGGGCGGGCGGGCGGGCGGGCGGGCGGGCGGCCAAACGGGCGTAGCAAATCGGAATTTTTCCCCTTTTTCTTCTTCTGCTTGCTCTCCGTTTTGTTAATTTTTCTTCAGCTTCTTTATTCATACATATTTTTCTTTTTCTTTTTTTTTGGTTCTTGTTTATGAGACGTCGTTTCTTCTTCGTTTTCCCACTTTTTTCTTCTTCTTTAATCTCTTTGTTTTACTTGCGACAACGACCGGGGAGTCAATATGGCGATCCCGAACCCCCGATTATAATATTTTGAGCAAACTAACCGAGCCATAACGGGAGTATTATGAGATTTAATCCGCGGACAACAACAGCCGAAGAAAAAACATATTTCAGCCGATATTCCCTGACGTGTTTCCAGCCGGAACGATTCTTCGCGGTTATTTATCGATAGAGGTTTGTCCTGCGCGAACACGTAAAAAAAGGGGGATTTCTTAATGTTGCCGCATCCGGGTTAGCGCTTCATCGTAAAGGTGGTCGTGTGTGTGTGTGTGTGTGTGTGCGTGTGTGTGTGTGTGTTTGCTTGTATGTGTGTGCGTGTGTGTGTGTTTGCTTGTGTGTGTGTTTGCTTGTGTGTGTGTGTGTGTGTGTGTGAATGTATGGATTTGTATGCGTGATTTAGCGACAGACTCGTCCACTGACTCACTCTCTGCGAAGGTCCTCATTTCCCTCCTCGTTCGTAGCTGCGCCCCGTGACTCATGAGTGGGCGAGCGCGCGGGGAACGCCGACCGAGTCATGAGGAGAAGCAATAGCGGATCGCGAAAGCCCCGAGGCTGCCGTTCGGTCCAACCGGCGGCGGCGGCGATGGCGGCGGCGGGTTCGCGGCGGTCGGCGGCGCGGGTGAGGGCGGCGGACGGCGGCCGGTGCATTGTGGCGCTCCTCCGGCCGGGCGATTGCGTGCCGGAGGGCCGTTACTGAGACGGGGGGAGGGGGGACAGGCGGGGGCAGGGAAAGGGCAGGGGACAGGTAGATGTACCCGGGGGAGTGAGCGCGGGGGGAAGGAGGGGAGGAGGGGAACACCTGGTTTCCCCTCACCTGTCGTGTGTTGACTCGACCTTCTGGTCACGTGGTTTACGGGTCTTGTTAGCCCCCTCCCTCCCACCTCCCTTCTCCGCCCCCTCCGCCCGTCCCATGGCTACCGTTGGCCTGTGTTGCCCCCCTCCTTTCCCCCCTTCTCCCCACTCCTCCACCTGCCCCCTCCCTCCCCACTCCACGCAGGACTCGCCATTCTCGGTTCTCTGACCCCGAGGACTTAGGCTGATTATTGCCTCCAGCGGCGTCGGCTATTGATTACTCGAAAAAGGAAAACAAGAGGCATGATTTGGGAGGTACTGCCTGCATGGATCCCGAAGTAGAAACCACGAAAGACCTTTCGCCCGCGAAAACGTTCTCTGCGCGTCCCCGTGTGTCGTCGGCGCTTCGGACCCCGTGAGTGATAGCTTCGGATTTCATTTTTCCCCCTTTCTTTTTTTCTTCTTCTTAAACCCTCTGTCTTCCGAGAATTCTTGTCGTGAGGTCACGGTTATTATTTTTTTTTTCTATCTCCACGAAGGGCGCCAAAGGTTAGGGTACTCGACTGCGCTCGCCGACGCGACCTCTCGACGGCTGCTTCGGGCTTTTTGCATTTACTGCTTCGCTGCGGAGACATGTCTTGGGGGGGGGCTTGTCTGAGAGGGGAGGGGGTGAGGTTGAGAACCCTCCAGCGGGGCGTGGGCGGGAGGTTCTCTTTGTTTTCATTATTTTGGGGGAAGTTGGTAAAGCGGTTGGTTGGGTGTCACGCTGGTGCTTTGTTTTTTTATTGATTGATTTTTTTAGTGTCTGGTTTTAATTCTGTTGATTAGAAGTCTCAAAAGGGCAAGCGTTGGCACAGAGAAAGCATTTCTCCTAAATATAAATTCTAAGTTGTCACTGTATTTTTTTCATGTTGACTTATAATAAGTGATGTCTAAAGTGGAAGCTCCTCCGTCCAGAGTGGAGACGGGTGGAGCAGTAGCGGAGCCCCGAGGCCCGTGCATGTGGAGCGCACTAACTCTCCCCTTTCCTTCCAGCCGGTGGGGTTCGTCACGTTCAGCACGCGGGCAGGAGCCGAGGCTGCTAAACAGGATTTACAGGTAAGTCCCACCCCACTCTCACGCCCACTCTACACTACACCACGCCCACCTTGCCCACCCACGACCCTCCGCCCGCCCGCCTGCCTGTGATCGTGCCAGCGTCACACCACCACACGCAAGGCGGGCGCGCGGACAGAACTCTACGGTGCGCAACCCGTGTTTCGGTAGCACCGAGGTGTGGCTGTTAGGTCATGTGTGTATAGGATAGGCTTTTGGTGAGCGTTAGGTGGCCAGCGAATGGGAATGGCCATCGGGTGGCCCATTAAGGGAGGGGATTCAGAGCCATAAAAGAAAACTCGAGTAAATTGATTAGGTAGGTCCCACTCGGGTCCTCCCCCTCGGGCTTCGCTGTAGAGGTAGAGGGGAAGGAAAGATTTGTCTTGCGTTCATTAAAAAGTAATGGAGGGGAAAACAGGACAGGAAATGTGTGTGTGTCGTCATTATGAGGCCCGCCAACATTCAGGAGGATTTAGGTAATACAGAGGACTAGGGGGTATATGTAGGGGCAGGGGGTGGGAAGGGGATTAAGGCAGGGGGGGGAAGTATCTTTGCAGAACTGGGGGATAATGTCACTACGAGAGAGAGAGAGAGAGATTGTTTGTTTGTTTGTTTGTTTGTGATCGATGAAAGTTAACAGCTTGAGATAGGATAATAACATCAACTTCGCATTAAAGCTGTCAGAA
>NC_091579.1:10567400-10577400 GCF_042767895.1 Penaeus vannamei
CACTCCCGCCTCGACCCGGCCGGCGCAGCGGTCTCTTCCGTGGTTCAGAAGGAAGGAAATTAAGTTTACGAATCTCGACGTCGCGAGCTCCTGCCTCTTGCGCCAGCGTTGCCCTTCGTCTTAGGACAGCGCCAGGGACTGCGTGGCCAACGGTCCTTCCCCCATTCCCTCGATAAGATACACACTTCGTTCTGTACTGCGTGGAATATTAACTTCTTGGGAACTTTAGGTACACACTTCGTTCTGTACTGCGTGGAATATTAACTTCTTGGGAACTTTGGGTACACACTTCGTTCTGTACTGCGTGGGATATCAACTTCCGGGGTACTTCTGCATAACGCGGGAGTGTATTTTCATACGCTACTGGGGGGTACCTTAGTATTACGTTTTATGCACTACTGGGGTACTCCTGTATTACGCTGGGAATTGATTTATATTTTCATACACTGGGTAACATACGTAGAAGCCAGGTTTGTTTTTCTACCCATTTGGATTACTTTGTATTGCCTTGTAGGTAATTTTATAATGGGTGTTCTGTGTTCTGATATATTATTCTATACGTCATTAGGGTTTCCTCAGAATTATATGGAAAACCTTCTTTGGTGGATTTTTTTTTCTTTTTTGAGTTACAGGGTTGTAGATTTAGGCTGTAGGATTTGTGTATTTAGTCTACCTTAAAAAAAAAAGAAAAAACAATATGCGGTGAACTTTAGGCAGGTTTAGGGTGAGAGAGGGGGCGGGGGGAGGATGAGGGGAGGGGGTAGTGAAGAGTGGACGCCATTGTTTTTTTGTTTGTTTGTTTGTTTTTCTTGTTGTCTGTTTAAGTTAGATTCACATGTCAGTTTTGAAACTCTTGAAACATATTCTTAGCAATATTAGTTTGTGTGATTTACTTCGTATATCCTTTATGAAATATTAGATTAAGATGTTTTTACTAAAGTGTCGGATTTTCTGAGCACACACGTATATGAATATGACACACGTAACACACAAAACACACGCACAGAACACACTCAAAACGCATAGAGAACACACTCAAAACAGACACACACAGAACGAACAGACACACATACACATACATAAACACACAGACACACACATAAATACACAGACACATACATAAACACACATACACAGAACACACATGAACACACAAATACACATAAACACACACACTTAAACACACACAGAAACAAACACACACACATAAACACACATAAACACACACACACACACACACACACACACACACACACACACACACACACACACACACACACACACACACACACACACACACACACACACACACACACGAGCCATGTATGTGTGCGTCTACGTATGTGTCTGTGTGTGTCTCTACACATACACACGCACTCCAAGACTCACAGTACTCGAGCGCCACCGCCTCGCCAGACATTGTTTACTGAGCTCTACCATTTCAACAACACTCCACCACCACCACTTTTTGGCATCAAGTTATTCCTTCACCTACCGCCTCTTGGTTTTCTTCTTCACCCTTAGCCTCTCCCTCACCCTTCGCCTCTCCCTCACCCTTCGCCTCTCCCTCACCCTCCGCCTCTCCGACGACCCACCCTCCCTGATCCTCACCCTCAGCCTCCGCCTCCTATTCGAGTCTCACCCTCGGCCTCCGCCTTCCCCTTCACCCTCACCGCCTCTCTTCCGGCATCCTTGAGTCTTATCCAGCGTACGAGGCACCTGAGCCTTCACGTGTAAACCTTCAAAAAAAGAGAGAGAAAAAAAAGCGAAAGCAGAGGAAAGCTAAGCAAGCAAGCAGTTAAGCCCGAGGTTGGCCGTCCGCCTCCCGGGCCGCAGCTCTCACGTGGATGTTAATAGGCCTGGTGTCTCCGGTGTCTCTTGCAGCAGGGCGTGCGCTTTGACCCGGACATGCCGCAGACCATCCGACTCGAGTTTGCTAAAAGTAACACCAAAGTTAGCAAGCCAAAGCAGCAGTCACCCCCGGCGGCGGCTCCACACCCCACTCTCGTGCACCCCTTCACCGGACGTAAGTAACACTGCATGCTCACCGCCCCCTTCCCTGTCTGTCTCTTCTCTGGTGCTCTCTCCGCTCTCCCTTCCCTCCCGGACACCTTCGAAGCCTCGGGATCCCTCCCCCACGCGTCATTTGACCCTGTGTCTCCCCTTTAGCCCTTTCCTCCCCGTCCATAGTCCCTAGTCCCCTCTCCCCCACCCCGCCAGTGCCCTGCCCGCTCCTCTGCCAGCCCGCGCCGCCCTGCACTTCACGCCGCCTGACGAAGAGAAAACTTTCTCTTGATTTGTCTCCCTTTCTCCTCCTCCTCCTCCTCCTCTCCACTCATAGAAGGAGTCGTCACTTCCCACTCTGGCGGAGCGCCGTCATGTCATCTCATGTCATATCGCGGGTTGGCGTGAAGAGCCTGGCGTGGCGCGAGCTAACTGGGCTATTCGATCCGTCCCCATTCCGCCCACACGCCCACACGCCCCCTAAGCACGCCCGTGCGTCCTTGGATCACCCACGACGCCGTTCAACTGTCAGGTCGTAAGTATCCAAGCCCGTAAGTGCTCCTGGGAAGGCGCAAACGGTTCATGCGCGGGCGTGCGGGCGGCCACGAAGCAAAGAGCGGATACGTCCCTATTCCCTCCCCCTTTCCGTCTTCCCTAGAACCCCCCATCCCAAAGAAACGTATCCCTTCCCTCTGGCCCTCCCCCTCCCCTCTCTTCTGGCCCCTCCCCATCCCCTTCCCCATCCATCTGGATTTGCCTCACGTGTGCTGCACCCACCTGAAGCACCTGCGTCACGGCCGCCCGGTGGGCTGGGATGACCCTCCCCCCGTCTGGCCCTGTCATGTCTTTTAGGGGTACTCCCTTTTTAGAGATATATATATGTATAGGTGTGTATATATACATACATACATATATATATATATATATATATATATATATATATATATATATATATATATAGTATATGTAAATGTATGCAGTATATATATGGTATATAGAGTGTAACACCTTAGTGATACATTTTTGAATCTATCCCTCCTCCTCCCTTGAATCTCCCTTTTTTTACTCCCTGGCCTACAGGTTTTTCGCCAAGTATCTCTCACTATGGTGTGCGGTTTGTATGCTGACAGTAGGCATGTGTATTTTTTGTAATTTAGTAAGATGTAATGTCGACCGACAGCTTCGTGCCCTTGCTGACGCCTCCCCCCGTCCCCCACCCCCTTTGAGTCGGTTATTAACTGGAATATATGTGTATCATATATATATATATATATATATATATATATATATATATATATATATATATATATATATATATATATGATGTGCAGTTTCCTACTTTTTCTCTGATAACAGCGCCAAGTCCCCGCTTGGCCCCTGTCCCATTCTAATCACTCGTCCAACCCCTCTCCCTTCCCCTTAACCTATTCCCCCCCTCCACTTTCCCACCCCCACCCCTCACCCCACCCTAACACCTTCGAATCTCGCCCAAGAAGCGACCGGGTCTAGCGAAACAGCTGTCGTAGAAGGTGCCCCGACCAGGACGGGCTTCACGTAGGGTATTCCTTGACCCAGAAAACCAGGTCGCTTAGCCCCTCCCCCTCCTCCCCCAACCCCCCAGTGTTCGGTTGCATTTAAATCTTTTTCTTCCAGAGTAGGCCTACTGCTGTGCATGTCATAGTATTATGTATAGATAAGGCTTTTTATTTCTCTCTCCTCATGTCTCTCTGTAGAAGGATAAGGTTGCGGAATCACTGTTGCCGGTGTCTGTTCCTGAATTTTGTAGAACGGTATTAGCAAAGGTCTTTATTAATATAAGAATTGATATTGGGAATGTTTGTTAATTTTATGATACTTGATTACAATATTTTAGTATTGAAGGGTTTTGCTGCTGTTGTTGATGCATTCATTTTTTTCTTAAAATCATTGTTTGTTATCGTCACCATCTTTTCTTTTGTAATTACTTTTATATCAGCAAACACGTACGAATGTACACTTATACGTTTATGTACATGTACACACACATTATATATATATATATATATATATATATATATATATATATATATATATATATATATATATCACATACATACATACATACATATGTAAACACAATTATTATCTAGATCACATGTTTTATGAACCTCTGCTGCTTGAAGTAACATTGTTAGATATTGTCCGTTACACATTCTCATGTGAAAACGATGATGGTGATGACTTTTATTACTATTTTACTATCCTGTTATAATGTTAGTCATTGTATGTTATTAGAACTATAACTATGCTTGTATTTTTGTTGATACTGACATACAATATTATAGTGTGATTATTATTGTTATAACTTCTATGACTGATCGCATGTTTTATAACATTGGGTGATTGTGTAGCTTATTCCTTTAAACCCGTAAGTGTGGTTACAGGTACAGTAGTTGTAGAACCCTTCCGTTACAGGCAGCCTAGGTAACTAGAGGGCTTCTGGTATTCAGCCGATATTCCAAGATGATTGATGATAATAATAATAATAATAATAATAATAATAATAATAATAATTTAGGGTTTGTTGTGGCAGGCTCTTGCGGCATAAGTCAAATTGTGGCTTGTCTGTTTATTGTATTTCATTCCGTTCGTTTCTGTTAGGTTGATAAGTTTCAGGTCGGAAAGAATACTTTAGCGAATGTGTGATATACGGTGAAAAAGGATGATGATAATGAAAATGATGATGATTCTAATAATTATAATAATGGCGATAATGATGTTGCTGATGATAATAATATTAATGATAATGATGATATTGGTCATAATAATTGTAATATTGATAATAATAATGATAGTCACAATAGTAATAAGTATTTAGAATTGAGCATTGTTCGCGCGCAAACCCGATTAAACTCTACGCTTCCGTCAAACCGCGTTTCATTTAAGACGTCTTTCTCCTAAAGTTGCTTTTGATGACGTTTCCCGCCAATAAAAATTCAGACGTAAATGTTTCGTTTTAGTATTGAAGTTTAGGATCGAGTTGTTTCTGGATTCAGTGGACAGCGACGACCCTCAGCCCACGACTATCGAGGGGCGAGAGAAGGGGCCGTGCGGCTCCGTGTTGCGAGGGCGGGCGGCGGCGGCGGGCGCTCGAACCGGTCCTGCGTCGGGGGCATTGAGGTCTCTTGGAAGGCCCGGTCCAGAACGTCACTTATTCGTGATTGTTGGTCGTATTTATATTGAAATTCGTCCGTTCGTTGTAGAGTAGGTGTGGCGGTGCCAAAGCGAGGTACGGGATAGCGCGCGTTCCGTTATGATGGAAGTCTTCCCTTTGCATTCCCGTTAGGGTAATTGCGTCTTTGTGATGTGCCGGAGAGACGTGTGTGTGTGGGTGGACCGCATGGGCGTCCAAGTAGAAAACAACAGGGGCGTTACTCGTATATGCAGTGCCACACGTTAGGCGTCTTTTTTATCGGAAGGAATTTTTAATCACATTCACATACTTTCGTTACCGGTGGCTTCATTTATAACTCATCTATATCTACTCTCGGATACGCACGGTCGATATTCATCATCTTCCGCGGTGATCTTTCTGGATATCGACTTGTTTTTGTTTTTGTTTTTTCCCGTAAAGGCGCAGATTTCCGCCCTCCCTTCCTTTCCTTGTCGTTTTTTGGCGACTTTTTTTTCCAAACGCCGGAAAGAAAGACAAAAACGCATGACCTTAAACTCGTCCTTCCCCCGGGTGGTCCGGGAAGGCCGCCACACAGAGGGGGTCTCCGTGGCGCAGAGAGGTCCCGCCCCGCCAAGACCTCTCATTGTGGCCGCCTGCTCCTCGAAGCCCTTGTGGCTCGAGTCCCGCCGGCCCGGGACGACTCGACAAAGCGCCGCCGTTGATGGTGGTATGATAGATCATGGCGGCAGGAGTGGTCCTCGCTCTTCTCCTCCTCCTCCTCCTTCTTCTCTTTCTTCTGCTCTTCCTCATGCTCCTCCTCTTTCTCTCCTCCGTCCTCATCTTCCTGTTCCTCCTTCTTTTTATTTTTCTTCTTCTTCTCCTTATTCTTTTCTCTTCCTCTCCCTTCCTTTTCCCCTCTTCCTTACTCCAAGCAATTCATGCTCTCTCTCTCTCTCTCTCTCTCGCTCGCTCGCTCGCTCGCTCTCTTTCTCTCTTTTTCTCTTTCTCTTTCTCTTTCTCTTTCTCCTGTTCCTTTCTCTTCATCTTCTGCCCCGCCTTCGTGCATCGCAAAATGACAGGCTCAGTCAGTCCGAGATAAAATTTTATGCAGGGCTCTTCCGATCTCTCTCTCTTTCTCATTCTCTCTCTTTCTCTCCCCCTCTCTCCCTCCCTCCCTCCCTCACGCCCTTTTCCTCTCCATCTCCCCCTGTCTACCCCCTCCCTCCTCCTTATTCTTCTCCTCCCTCCTCTCCCTTCACCTCCTCTGTGCTCTCCCTTCACCCCTCTATCCTTCACTTGGCTTTATTGAAACGCTATTACCCCCCCCCCCCACATTCCGACCATCCCCATCCTCTCTCCCCCACTCGTACCACCTACGCCCTGCCATCAAACTGTCTCAGATATCTTTCCATCCGTTTCCGTCGCTGTTTACCTGCTACTGGGTCGTTCCCTTGTCACTATTTCTTGTCGTCGTTGATTCCCGGTGAACATTCTCGTCTCATTTGCAGCAAGTCCGAGAACTGTATATTAACGACATGTCGAGATGATGTGGATCACGTTTTTTTCTTCTGCTGCTGCTTTTCTTCAATGTTACCAAAAATTGATAGTGTGAGGAGCTTGAAAATGCATTATTCATTTGTCTCTCTGGTGTTTTTTTTCTCAGTATGGCTTTTTGGTGTGCTAACTGTCATTGGGTTTACTCTATAAGGTTCAGCTACAGGAGCAGCAGACATTATTTACATGCTTGTAGGTGCTTGTATGTGAGTAATAAATGTGAACAGATGCGAAGTCGGACTTGTTGATGCATGTTCTTTTAGTGATTAAAGGGTATTAATAATAAGCAAGAGGCTATTATTAAATAGCAAGGTAAGTACTGCTTGTAGTGGTACTGTAGTTTACAGGTAGTGAGCCACCTGATGCACAGAGACTGTACACTACGAATGCTACAGTAGTGGTGTGCACAGGTAATTGACCTCCCTGTCTAGTGATGTGTTTATTAGAGGATGCGTGTAAGCCTAAGCGTGTGGTGACCGTGTTCGTTTGTGTTTCAGTAGAGCTGAACCCTGCGTTCTTTCCGGGCGCCCCCGACGTGTGGCCGCCCCACCCCTTGGCCTACACAGCAGAGTTGCCGGGCGCTGCAGCTGCCGCGGCCGCAGGTCTCCAGCACCACCCCGCCCTCTTCCCCGCCCTCCACGCCCAAGTCCCAGTACGTTCATATCTCTGACTAACTCCAGACAAACAACATCAACAACATCATCCACCGGCCGAGGGGGGGCCGCCACTACCGCATACCAACGTCCATGTTAGTCCTTACTCCTATGGCCAGACAGTCAGTCAGTCAGTCAGTCAGTTAGCTGTGTTTGTGTCGTCACCACCACCACCCACCCACCCACCCACCTGGCACTGTTACTCACCACTGTGCCAGGCTGCTGCTGTTGTTGCTGCCGCTGTCGCTGCTAATTATGCACCTCTACCACCACCACCACAATCACGACCACTTCCACAACCACCCAACCTTTCTCACCTACTTGCTACCTCTACCTGCCTAACTTTTCCCTCGCCCAACTGCCCACCTGCCCACTAGCTGCCTAACAAAGTTCTCACGCTAACGTTAGATAAGTTCCAACGTAACATAAACTTGGTAACACTAATTAATGCAGTGTTTATACATATACAGAGTTTTGTTAGACAATAAAAGGAAAGTTACTGACAATCAAGAAATGGGACTGAAGGATTGCCGTTATATATGTGAAGAATACATAGGTGGAAACACCTGTTCCTTCAGCAGTACAGGCATAAACCCCTTTGCGTATGTTACATTCAGAAATATATATATATATATATATACCCTTTAACTCATGCTTACACACACACATGCTCACTCACTCGTTCACTCTTTCGCCATCAGATTTAAACCTGCTACTTAAAAGATAAATGATTAAATAGATGAGTAGATATATGATAGATATTAAATGGGCACAGACAGACTGAGAGATACGATGTCTCCCATCACATTCCATTAGTATGAATGAATGGCTTCTCATGCTCCCTTTCAGTTTTGCTATTTGGTTATCTTTCATTAATATCATCTAGATCCCACGTAGTTCATTTTATAAAACTTTACTTGTGCCTCTTTTCTGAAAAAAAACTTTCATACTTTCAGACCAGCAAACTTATGATCAGTCCTTGTAGAGTAGATATCAGATGAATTGCTGTTATCAGTCTTGACTTTAGGGATTCTCTCATGGTCAGATTTGTTTTGCCGTTACATTTAGACTTGAGATTTGTGATACCACATACTACAAAGCAACTCCCTGTGTCCTCAGGATTTTACTTAGTGAAGTTCAGTGTGTTTACTGCTTGCATATTATTAACTTTTAGTTCTATGATTTATTTGCACTTACTCACAAAATTGTATTGCATTGGTAATGACAAAGATATTTTAGTACCCTCCCAAAGTCAGACATTAATCATAATGTCTCTGTATATCTATTTTATTTTTTCAATACCATACCTCATGATGCCAGCCTTATTTAGAGCCCAAAGTACAGTAGCGACCTTTCACAATCTGCTATATCAGCACCTGGTTCAGGCTGGCAAAGGAGGGTCTGATCAACACGCCACTCCTGGTTCTGACATTTCTAAACGGCCACATTTTCATCTCTCTTCCACCTCTTGTATACCCCAAGTGTGTTCTTTCCTAGTCTCTATCTCTATTTCTCTCTCCAGTTCACTTGTCTTTTCAAACTATAGAAAACTCCCCCTCCCTTTTGCCTCCCTTAACTCCCTCCCTTTGTCATGCCTACCTCCCATTTTCTCCCTTAGGCTTCCCCATCCCACTCCTCCTTCCATCCCCCCCTGCCATCCAATTTTTTTTTTTTTTTTTTAGAGATATATATATACTTTTACAACCCCCCCAAAAAAAGAACCAAAGTGTTCGTTGGTCCCGGAAGTGTTGGCTCCCAAGGCCTCTACTAGCTGTTATTATTATTTTTTCACTCTATCTATCTATCTATCTGTCGGTATTATTTATTATAATCGTTATCCATTTTTTATGTTGTGTATTTTTTTTTAGGCTGAATGGCAGTATTTTCCTACTTCTATAGGAGCTTCTTTAGTGGTGGTAAGCTGTACCAATGAGATGATTTTATGCACACTGTTGGGTGTGTCTGTTATCAGATACATCACAGACTACTTCATCTAAGTAGTATCATGGCATTTATGATAAATCCATGCACAAGTTCTATTGGTTTACTTTACTAGGGAAAATATTTTAAACAAGCAATTGCTTAGTAATTTGTCTGCATGACTCGGTGCAGCACAAGGCTCTGAAGTTTTACCTTTTTGTTGTTGATCATGCAAGTTAAGATATATACATGAATATTGTACTTAAATATACACTTACATACAATGTTTGATGATTTTCATAGATAGATAGATAGATATAAATTTAGAAAATGAAAATAATAAGTTTGTTTGTTAATGCTTCTGTTAGATATTCATGATATGCAGTACCAGTTATTTTTGTTATATAATGTTGTTATATTACTGATGATATCTGGTTAGAGATTTTATTTGACTTTAGTATTAAATTTAGTTTTAATTACAGTTTTTTTTCTGCATATCATGTTATTATTTTATCATAAGTCATAATTTTATTACCATTGTTACTGCCATTATTGCAAGGAATGTAATTATTGTTCAGTCATTGTTATTGTCAATCATTTTAGTATTGTTTTATTGTACTTAGATATTGTACTGTATTTTTTATGATTATTAATTCTATAGATATTGTTCACTTTTTAGTTTATCTTTGTTTTGTATTTCTAATTTCTTTTATTT
>NC_091579.1:10592400-10597400 GCF_042767895.1 Penaeus vannamei
AAGAATGAGCTGCTCACATGATGAGGTAACAGCAAGCATGGGCATGCAGTAGATTAGGAGAAAATATTTTTTGAGTCTATGATAAGCCAGATACAAGATGTGCTTCTGTAGTAAGTCCTGGCAAGCATTTGGGAGTGCTGATGATAATGGAGCTTTTCACTTTAACATGAAAACAAGGTGCTCATATCATATTTACTGCTGCACCTTGAATTTTTATGTTTACCAGTGTTTGAAATGTATAGTTTTAATTTGCATATCATCCTAAAAAATATCTTTGGTGTGTCAGTTGATATGGAGCTATGTTTATTGATAGCAATAAACCTTTAATTAATGAAATAATGTATAACATGTGATTGTGTGCCACTTCTGATGGCAGCTGATTGGTTTAAATGGCAGTGTGTGGCAAAGATGCCACTGTAAGGTTAGCAGTCCCATAGAATGACTGTGGCACACCCTCATGTTGTTATTTGTATATAGTAATACACTATTCTGCTACAGTGTTAGAAAATATTGATTGTCCATATTTTTTGCCTCTATATTCCGTTCCAATACCCCAGTCTTGGTTGTTGATGTTGAAACCATAATATGTATGAAGTACATACCAGCCAGAAGAGGCTGACTGTTTGACCAGGACTTGCCCTGCTAGACTAAGTCTAAAATTAAGAACAGGTACATATCATTTTAACATTGGAAATATCCTGTTTACACTATTGTTCTTTATTAGATGCCTGTATGAAACTTTACAGACAATGTTATGTTGTACCGTAATACCTGAGGCGAAGCTTGTGGTGTGTGAAGATTCTTGATGTTATTGTAGGGCAAGTCCATATTACTGTCTCAGTTGCTGAATGTGGTATATAATATACATATCTGTTTTGTCATATTGTAGTATGTATTCAGTGTTTGTTAGGAGGCATACACGTTTCTCATTAACTTTACCATAATTGAGTTTGTGATGTCCTATTACAGGATTTTGAATTTTAAAAAATAATTAGGATGGGTGTTAAGCTTTAAGTGATGAACCTGTGTGCCCCCGTATGTAGGCCAGGGCACACCAAACAACAAGCTGTTGCTTTTTCATGCCCCGTGTCCTGTCTGCTGAATGAACCCCAGTGGTTATATACCCTCAAGCTTTGTGGGTTATTTTTCAAGTCTGAACTGAGGAGATGCAGAAAAGGTATTGGTATGACCACTGCAGAAACAAGTAGCCTGTCCAGGAGTCTGTCATACTCATAACATCACTTGTTACGCATTCGATCATAATAGTTTTAAAGCATAGCAAGAAGAGTCTGCCGTTCTCAAAATTACAAAGATGCAATTTCTTGTTAAATTTCTGTTCCCTGGGCAGGCACTTCTTTTTGGCAGAAGACAGGAGGTCTCTGCTCAAGGTTGTAAAACTAAAAACATAAAAAAAAAGAAAAAGAAAAAAAAACTAAAAAAACTTTTAAAAAACTAAAAAAAAAAAAAGATAAAAATAAAAACTACGAGTAAGGCAGCCCTGACTCTTGTGCTCAGTACCCACTGTGATCTTACAGGTAACTTGGTGTCCTTCTGCTGCCTTGTGAGGAAATGCCCACCTTCTGCACATAACTATGTACATGGTCCCCAGCTTAGACTTGAAACTCACAGCTTGATACTTCTCCGTCCATTTTGAAAACTGTAGCTGTTATGAGCTCAACAGGTGATGTTCTTTTAGTACATATCAGTAGGCAAGTAGATTTCAGGTGAGAAGGCGTTACAATGATGTCTATAGCGAGATGAAACATTTCAGTGGTGTATATGATTAGGACCCTTTATGCTGTAGTTATCTCTTGCTGTGTGGTATATACATATAATTTTCATTATTTCATTATAATTTTTCATTATTGATATTTTCATTATTATTGTTAACATTATTATTATTATTATTATCATCATTATCATTACTGATTTTTTTTTTATTATGGAATCTTCTCATCTGAAACGCTGGCCAGTCGGCTTTTCTAGAGGGCCCTTATATACATATTCTATTAGAAAGTAATGTAAAGAATATGTGTAACAAAGTCAGTGATCATTCCTTTCTTAGGTTAAAGTTATTCTTACTGCATAATTGATTAAGTGCCCTTTCTAGAATTGTCCAATATTCTATGCCTTACAACAAGATAACGAAGCCATTTTCTAAGGATTATTATGTTAGTAGTTTCTGCATATTAAAGAACAATCTATTGGTTTTTGAAGATTATTTCCATATGTCATTTTCATCCAGTGTATGGACAATACTTGTGTTCTAGTAAAGGTTGGATTTAAGAGCATTGGTCAAGTATATTTGTATTGCCATGCTATATATTTTTTTTCTTCTTCTCTAAAAGTGAACAAAACTGATGGTTTGTTGCCAGTCTTTATTTTAATTAGGAATATCTTTTATTGTTTTGTTTTATTTTGACATGCAGGTCAGTAGCTTTGCTGCATTTTGTCGTTTTCCCTACATAATTGCCTATTATGTGTGTTGTAGAGACAAGTGACCTTTAAATTGAACACTTTGCCAGCACATGTCCACCATCTCAAGCAAGGACATATAGGCTAGGTTGTGGGCACTCCCTTAGCTCAAGCCCCTAGCAATGGAGAAAGGAATTCCATAACTTCAAATGTGTAATATAACATTTTGTTTACCCCCTTTTTTGGTAATTTATCAAGGTCAAAAAGTAGAAAAGAAAACAAGAGTTGTGCCTGTAAGGTTTTCATTTTGTACTTTTTTGGGTTGGTTTGTTTTTTTATATATATTTATAATCATGATCATTGGTCATGCAATACAGGTTTTGTATGCTGTTCTTGAACTGGTTGCCTAGCAATAAGATTGGTAGGTTTTGTGGGGTAGCCTGCAGCCCAGCCTAGACTGTCCTGTACCCAAACACACTAGTGGCCGTGTGTTGGCAAAGTAATTCTATCAGCAGACTAGGCTGTAGAAAACCCCCTGGCAGAAGTAAAGAAAAAATTTGGAAAAAATTCTTTTATTCCTTTTCAAATTAAAAAGGATTGTTACAATTTGTATCAAAATTAGTTAATAACTCCATTAGGAAAGATGAAGATGAAAAAAAATCTTGATACTTTTAGAGTAAATCCTGCCCTAGTTTGCTGTTCCTGTTACCTCAGCGAGACAAGAACGTTCTGTGGAAAGAGACCGGTTGCTAACTGCCCCTCATATCTTTAAAGTTAGTATTTAGGTGGTTATCTTTTGTAAGTTACGAATCTCGGCCTGATATTCCTTTTTGTATGTTATATCTACTTAGAGTAAAATGTCATTTCTGTGATTTTGCAATACGTATCTCTGGCAATGAATTGAGATCTATGAGGATTTTTTTCTACTTTTCTTTTACTCTTGTTTCTTTTATTGTCTTTTTTCTTTCCTTTTTTTCTAATTTTGTATCTTTATATTGAATCTAAATTTCATACCTGAGGTGCTCCAAAAATATAGAAAAGAAGGAATTAATTTAGTGTTTTTGTTTTATTTTTAAATTTTGTTCATTTTTTAATTATTGGTATTTTCTTTTTATAAACGCAAAAGGTCGAATGTTTCTGCAGATCAGAAATAAATTAAAACCAAAGGATGTCTTTCGTTGGGTTATTAGTTTAAAAGTAAGTCTTATATTTAGTTCTATTTAAATGTAGGCTATAAGTCCAGAGATCTTATAAAGTAATAATAATTAATACTAATATTATTTGTTCTTAAGATGGTAGTTGCAACCAAGTGGAGTACTAGTCAGGTTAACACATTTTGTTAAGTGCAGTATGAGGATACCACTATGTGTACGACATTGTCATTATAACTATATCATATCGTGTATAGGGTCCAAAGGCGGGGAATAAAACTTATAGTGAAGAGCATATTGTTTACTTTAAGCCAATTTTGCATTTTCTATTGATAAATCATTTGTGAAGTACCATTGGAGGAATATGTATGGTCCATCTACACTCATTATCTGATATGATATTTTTTGCTCTCATTAATGATAAATTTTCAAAGTAAGGTAATATAATGTATAGATGAATTTGAAATCTGCTTTGGTATACATTTTCATCATACCATTTTGCATAGTTAATTGTTTATCCTAATAAATTATATTTCCAACATTCAAGTGTGTCCTCTTGTTGTACATTTCTGCAGTCCCTTTAATTTCAGATATTGGCTTCATGAATGGGGTCTGCACTTTCTATACCATTCCTTTTAAGAAGAAATATGAGTGCCTTCATCTGACTGAAGCAGTTGTTTTCAAAATAAATATTAGTATGGATAATGATTGTCTCAATTACATTATGTAGAATATCAAATGATGATTGATGCCCTCATATTCATCAGTTGAAAATGTGGTGAGAAAAGTGAGGACCCAGTATTCACTTTTGATAATACAGCTATTACACCTCAAAGTGATAAAAGTTGTAAATAAATACTGATGAAATCCCTGATAATTTTAAGCATTTTAGACACAAATAAAAAGACACCTAACTCAGAAGCCCCAAAGTCCCTGGAGGAAAAAAGAAAACAAAAGAAATGCAAACATAATTCTGAAAACTAGTTTTACCCAAACATTTCAAATATTTTGAAAAGTAGCCCTCTCTTCATATTTAATCCTATGCCAGTCCTTTTCCTGAATACATAACTAAATGGTTGAGTGGCTGGGTGTTTACTTAAATATCTAGAATGTAAAGAGAGTTCTGCACATCAAGTTTTGAGAGTATCCGTGGGTATGTGTGTAGGAGTATGTACCTGTACTTATACTGCATAAAAAAAACACACAGGACTATTCATATGGATATGTTTGTATTTGCATGTTGCATGTGTGATTGGGTGTCAATCTCCATATGTTGTCACATGTACATCATTTCAGGTATGCAAATCATGCACATATCTAAGTTCAATTTCAGTAAGCTGTGACAAACTCACTCACTCTTCTATTTTTTTACATTTTATTTAAGTCTTGATATTAAATGTCACTCTCTTCTTTCTTCTTATCATCTTTACCACC
>NC_091579.1:10602400-10603661 GCF_042767895.1 Penaeus vannamei
ACTATGACAATAAAGAGGACAACAAAAACAGCGATGAGGATGAATCTGTTCTGTAACACTCTCCGTAGCATTGTATTGAGCACGCGGGAACTCTGGTCCAGGTCTGTGTCCGTTTCTCGCAGCTATTGTACAGGAAAGAATATAAATTAATTGTATGTTCATAAATAAATTTACATATATATTTATATGTATGTACACTGTATATATGTGTATCTATGTATGCACTCTTGCCACTTTTTGTAGTTATTCTGAAATTTTTAAATGTTAGGTTCATAATAACTAAGTTCATATATCAACATAAGCAACTATTTGCCACTTTCCCAAAAGACAGAAAGGGAGAGAAACAAAATCATAATTACCCGCTCTCTAGCACGACTAATGGTTTGTCTTTGGCTATGAAGATCATTAAGGATTTGTGCTCCAATATGTTCCGTTTCCAGAGCTATTTTGTGACCCTGTGTAAGATTCATAGACGTGCGTTCTAAGACATCTCCGTTGTCCAAAAGAGCCTGTCGCTGTTCCTCTCCCGCACTTAGGCCTGCATGCCCACTCTCCAGGAGCTCTGACCTCATGCTAGCTGCACATTGAAAAATGAACATGGTATTATATCTCCTATAAAAGATCCATGGACCTATCAATGCATTACTATGATCACCATGCAAGTACCTTTTAGGAAAATCTAATAAACTATTTTATATAATTAAAATATATATATAAAAATATCAAAATAAACAAATAAATATGTATAGGTACAAGTATGTAAACACCTACAAACATACATTTACACAAACACACATGAACTCATATCCAGACAAACATACATATCAAGGAAGAAAATTTACAGAAATGAATAAACAAACAAGCCATTCAAGTGATGATCCATCAGTTCAAAAGGTGAGAACATACCTTCATTTGAGGATGACCTAGAACGTATAAACTCCCCCTCCAAGCGTTTCAGCTCAACTTGGTAGCTCTTAATACGACCACCTGATCTTTCTCTCTGCTGTGGCTCCAGGTCTCGCACCTCCAGCTCCATCCTCTCCAGCTGGTAAATATTCAATAGTCATTAACCTTATTTCAATCAGGACTGACTTTCTCACATCTGAACATCTGTCCACATTTTGTATGAGTATATGTATATATGTGTGTGTGTGTGTGTGTGTGTGTGTGTGTGTGTGTGTGTGTGTGTGTGTGTGTGTGTGTGTGTATGTGTGTGTGTGTGTGTGTGTGTGTGTACATATGTATGTGTGTGTGTGTGTGT
>NC_091579.1:10619161-10629161 GCF_042767895.1 Penaeus vannamei
TTTTTATTATTCATCTTCATCTTTATAAAACTTGTTACTTTATACATTTATTTTCACATTTTATTTATATTATTCATCTTCATCAATATAAAGCTCTGAAAGATAAAGAAATGTTTAGTATTTGTAGCTTTAGCTTTCAATTAGGAATATATGTTGATATTTATACCTCCTTTAGTTTCATTTAAGTGTCTTTACTATAAAGAAGAGTTCCGAAGGTCATACGCTGAGAGAAGTCTATCATATGTTTTTACAAAGGAAAACAGTACCTTACTGGCTGTGACTTCTAGACGTAGTTTCTAGTGCCTGATATTGTATATGTCTTCAGTTTATCTGGTAAAATTTTTGTTAAAAAAAGTCATATGAATTGATATTTGAATAAAAAAGGAAAAGAATAAATGGGCAAGGGGTGATAAGAAGGAATGGAAAATTATTTTTTTATTTGTGTATGTGAGATTCTAGTTGCTTGTTGAAATAAGGAACATTTTAGTATATTTCTGTTTTAGATTGATGGTATATTTTACCTTGTATCTATTTTTTTTATTTCCAGATTAGCAAGAGAAGGCTCAAGAATGAGATGGAACCATTAGCAGCTGAGAATGAAGACACGGCTAGTCAAAAAGGATATGGGGCTTGCAATGATGTCATCAGCCACATGCCGGAAGAACAAGAGGAAGAGGAAAATGAAAGGCCAACCAAGAAGAGTGTCCAGAATACAGGTATGCATAAGGGTTAGTGATATGTGATAAAATGAAATACAGGTATGCATGAGGGTTAGTGAAATGTGATATGATGAAAAGTGGCATTAGTTCCTTGGGCATCTTCGGGATGTGTGTAAAAAAAAAACAAGCAGATTTAATTTGTTTAAAAAATATTAGATAAGATTTGAGAAAGATAAGCAACAAATATCCAGCCGAACATGCTTTGAACCAAGATTACTCTCCCAAGTAGTTAGATCTGTGGACTTTCTTACTATGAGAAACTTTTTTAGAATTGAAAAATCATGGACTGTCTGAATCTCAAAGAAATAGTAAATATAATAAAGTCTAAGATAGTCCTGCATAGCATATTTCTGAAATGTTTATTGTTGAAATGACAATTCTTCTTTGTAGCTTAAAGAGTGCTATATAATGCACCTGATAACATTTTTCTGATCCTGATAGGTCACCTGATTATTCCACTGTAGGAGCCAGAAGTTATGAAAGAATAGGCCAGATACCAGCTTTATTTTCTTCTGTACTTTAGATTGAACAGCTTTGTTTGGGCAGGAATAGGAGGCCAAAGGGCAAAGTGCATATTGTATTGATATCAAATCTTTATCAGGCACTGAACAGCAAAGCGGAAAATATGTTGAGTCAAAGAAGACATGGGTCTCTACACTAGAAAATGTATCTCCCATATCATATCAGTCTGTTAAAAGACAAATGTCAAGATTGGTAGTAAAGGAGTGGCATAATGTGGCAGGGAGTGGGGTAGAAGGGTGAGTTTAGGAAGCCAAGAGGCAAGACAAGAAGCTGCTGAGTAAAACTGGGCTTGCTACATCTTGTACTAAGATTAGGGATGCATTTGGAATGATGGAGCACTAGTAAGTCACTAAAAAGAGGGATGAAATGGTCTCAAGTATGGGATGAGGGAATGAGGATGAGGATTGTGAAGGACAAGTAATCACCTAAAGAAATGGGACACCAAATAGACACAATCTGCCCACCAAAAGTTCACATTAATTTTTTTATGTATTTCCCAGAGCTCTTTTTCTGTCAGTGCCACTCTGCTCATGTTCATTGAGGAGATGCAGCCCTCAAAAGACGACTTTAAGGTCATGTTTACAAGGCAACCAAAAGAGCAGAGAGTATGGTTATGTTTCCCATGCTTTTAATTTTCCCTTAAATGGTTGACTGATGTGTTTATGAGGTAAAGAAATGAGGACTTATTTTTCATGTTATAAATCCAAATTCATCCTGGTGAATGCAAGAGCTGTACAGCTGAAGTAAAACCAATGATATTAAAATGAGTATATAGAATGACAATTTCTAGAACAGCCATTTTTTTCCTTTCCAAAATTCCCAATAAATTGCAGAGAAATTATAATCTTTAGCATGGGAAACTTTCCAAAGTGAAAATTAAAGATGCCAAAATTCTAAATGTATCCTGCATTTAACCACTGCCCTTATCCATATTCTTGGTCATCCCATTAAAGGATAAATATATGCTGTAGGCCAACTGTGGCTTTCCTAAGACAATTCCACCCATCCCTTTCTTCCCAAGACATTCCCACTACACAACCTAGATGTTTGACTACTTCTCTAGTAGCCCATGTTAACTGTATGTGTAGGAAGTGGCCAGGCCAGTCATATGGGGTTAAAGAAGAATTGCATATTTTTTGTAACACAATTGTAAAATATTTTGATTCATTATCTATAAGACATTCAGTGTCTAGCACAATAGCTCATTTTAAAATTTTATGTCAGCATTTTGCAGTTGTTATGTACCTGATGTTAAAATTATCTCTTTTACAGACCTGGATTCCATAGAAGGCATGAAGTCTTCACAAACTACAGTCAATGGGATGAATGGAGAAACACAGAAGCCCAAGCTCTCACGACCAACTGGTATGATATTTGTGTCCTTTCTTTCAACTTGATTAGGTTTCCTTCTCTGATTTGTCCTTTCTTTTAATTTGATTTGATTTCCTTTTCGGTTGTGTTCTTCCTTTTGATTTATTTAGATTTCCTTTTTTTTGATTCAAGGTAAAACTTATAATCACAAGAAGTAAATGATGTGTTAATGCTACAGTTTTATATGTAGACAGAGAAACATTAGATGAGTCATTTTAAGATGAACTGTTTCAGCTTTTTCTTTTCTATTGTCCTGTTAAGCAGCTTGACATATTATGATAAGATTATGAAGGTTCTCTAACTTACTTTGCTGAATATGCTAATCTGTAATTCAGTAGCTCTCCTTCATTCTTGAAAAAATTAAATAGAGCCTTGTATGATTTTCAGAACTGAATGTGTCCAGAGATGATACCGATTATAGTATTAATGCAATTCATCGCCCAAAAACAACATATATCAAAAGAGAAAGGAAACAGGTAAATATAACTTGCTGAAGAAAAGAGTGAGAGTGAGACAGATACTTAAAAGTATGTAACATAGGATTTGTATATAGCTGATGGTAAATAAAGCTGGGGCTCCATTTGCTTTATCTGACTGGGGCCTGACTCAAGACAGAGGTTATTGTAAACATGATTAGTGTGTGGAAGTTCATGTTTCAATAATTTAACAAGTTAAAACCAGTAGTGAAATAAAAAGATACATTGATATGTTTTTAAATGATTATACATATTGAAGTTAACCCAATGTCGATGGAAAAATGGTGCGTTCCCTTTGGCAAGGTTTGGTTAAATGTTTCTACACATAGATGGCTCTGCCAGTGCTTAGCCACAAAGGAGTAAATTAGTAAATCTTGTGACCTTTCTCTTCCTTGAAAAAGCGGGAAAAACGTTTTTTTTAATAATGCTATCAGTATTGACATTGTTATTTTTGTTATAAACATTATAATTACTATGACATTACTAGCAGCAATATTAGATATTAGAAAATATTATCGAAAATCAAGGAAAAGAATAAACAGGTTAGATAGGTAGTTCGCGTAATTGGCTCATCGGTGACAGTACTTATGGAGCCATCTATATGTAAAAACAATTACTAAATTCAACACAGACAATGGTCAATGGCATGTACGTACATGCCACGCCCGGCGGCTTGGGGTTAACTATGACAGCTTTATTTGGAAAAGAAGCATTTGAGCATATGGGTATTTATAGTCATAGGCATGTTTGCAAGTATTTCTCTGTGTATTTGGGGGTTGAATCTGCACATGCATTTATTATGATAATAATAATTATTGTTATTATCATTATCATCATCATCATCATCATCATCATCATTATTATTATTATTATTATTATTATTATTATTATTATTATTATTATTATTATTATTATTATTATTATTATTATTATTATTATTATTATTATTATTATTATTATTATAATAATAATAATAATAATAATAATAATAATAATAATAATAATAATAATAATAATAATAATGATAATAATAATAATGATTATCATTATCATTATTATTATCATTATCATTATTATCATTATCATTATCATTATTATCATTATCATCATTATCATTATTATTATTATTATTATTATTATTATTATTATTATTATTATTAACACATTTCAACATTTTATACAGGTTCCACCCTTAGTGATAACAACTAATTCCCAGAGTCCAGTACTAGGTTCTCCAGATTCTGATGGTGATATTCTGGGCTTCATCGACCATACACCTGATCCTTTTGCAGATTCTACAGACCGTAAGTATACTCACCTGTTTTTTTTTTCTGAAATATAGATTTAACTTCAATATGATGAAATATGGTACTTTTGTTAAATTCATCATATTTGCTATCATGGTCCAGGAGTTCTTAGGGGTTATGTGAATACTACTTGCATAAGTAAATATGTTACCATACTTTTTTTTATATAAAGTTGGATATATAAAAAGGACTTTTTTCTCCCCAAAACCTTCCAGATGCAACAACACACACATACTCAAAAGTCTTCCACATCACAAAATACTCCGAGCTCATGCCTGGGGTCTTCATTCCGGAGCAGCCAGTGCATTTGAACATCAGTAATGTCCAACCCTCACACTCCCATATCAACGTCTTCAATAATCATGTGTAATTATTTTTGTTGTTACCATCTTTTATTTATGTGTTTGTGTGTGTGTGTCTGTCTGAGATCTTATTGAAATGTGATAGTAAAATCATAATATTTTTCCTTTATTTTCAATATATATATATATGTATATTCACACTAGATCATATTAAAGGCAGATAATATTACATAATGTTTTGCATAATTTTTTTTTCGCTCTCTCTCTTTCTTTCTTAATTTCTAGTGTTTGGCATTAATATTATGCCTGTTAATATATATCTTTGTTTTTCAGTTTAGTTATAGAGTTGGAACATGGAGATTTTAAGTGGTCTGTTCAGAGGAAGGTGAAGAATGTCACATCACTCAATAACATGCTCTTCCTTCTAAGGTTTGTACTTGGATTCATGTTTTTCTTTTGCATATTATAACCCTTGTGAGGTGTTGTTTTCAAGCTGTTTTTTTCTGGACTTCTGTGTTATTCTTTTTCATTCTTACTTTTAATTCTTTTTTATGCTAGTTCATCTCTCCATATTTGTATTTAGTACTATTTAGAATCTCCAGATTTCTTTAATAGACAAATACTATATATGTATTTTTAATATGGGGAGAAGGTGTGTCTAAATTTGGCATATTTTTAACATGTGCATTTGCATGTAATTTTCTCATAAATGCAGTGTGAAATATTTACTAAGTAACAGTCATGAGTGTTATTCTTTTGGCTTGATCCTGACACATGTTTATTTTACTTCCATTATCAGATTGGTGGTCCTAATCACATTTTAAATACTGTTGAAAACAAATTATCTGTTCATTTATTTACTCTTCATTGCATACCATTTTTGCCTGTAATTTTACTTATATTACTTTTTGAATCATTACAGAACGAAGCTAAAACTACCAGCTGCAACAAGAGAAGCAAGGCAGCGGAGATTGAGTATGCGAGTACAGATGAAGGAGGCAGATAGAGAGGGTGATGCTGTTGAGAGTGTTGGTACAATCAACAGAAAGAGATTACTCAAGTATGTGCTTTTGGAGTGGTTTGCATTAAGATGATTATTGCTTGATAAGTTTTACTTCTTTATTCTTGCATTGTTTAAGATCATCATTGTAGAACAGTTTCTACAAATTACAGCTCAACCATGGTCTTTTAAACAAAATCAAATTTATAAATGCATGTGATTGCTGAAAGCATGCCTAAGCCCAATGTACACTTCATTTTCTGATTTGCTACACATGTATATACACACACACACACACACACACACACACACACACACACACACACACACACACACACACACACACACACACACACACACACACACACACACACACACACACACACACACACCCACACACACACACACACACACACACACACACACACACACACACACACACACACACACACACACACACACACACACACACACACCTATACCCAATCCCTTGCATATAGTGATGCACCCATAGATATCATAGTAGTAAGCCCAAGTTTTCCTTTGCTTGATACTGTCAGTGCATTAGATGCCACATTTGACCTTGACAACTTCTCACCTTTTGCCAGAGTACTAGCTTGAAGGTGTATGTCAAATGAAGCACAAAACTATTTTATGTAAATAGAGATTTGAATAATAACACTATCTTAGTTCATTGTGAATTCTGTCATCCTTTCTTTGTGTACCTCAAAGTCCAAGGGATAAACCCACAGGTACTGGTAATTTTTCCCACACTAGCAATCAGACTCAATTTCAGGCTTACTTACAGTCTCCATTGTATTTACACATTCACAGTTAAACTTATGAACACTAGAATGCATTTGCACTGAGACATTTATATACACATTTACACTAAGATATGAAGCTACACATTCATGCACCTACATACATACGCTCACACAGACTCTATACTTATCTGTCAGCTGCAGCAAAGCCAACAATAGACTGAGTATGATTCAGGTATCCCCGACGGGCCCTTCAAACCATGGACAGCACTGCGCAGTCAGAGTTGGAAGTGTACCTCAAGAATCTGATGCACCACTCATTGTTCCGCAGCCACCAAGCAGTCCTTGAATTTTTTGAGGTAGTTATGCAAGTCTGTTCAGGGTCGCTCTCTGTTTAATGACACTGGAGCTGCATAGTGAGATGTCAAGTCACTTTTTGGTGTACTATACAAGTTTTATTACTGTAACTATATGCATGGTATAGTTCATGCAACTATTTCAGAAATAGATATAGGTGTAAGGGACTGAGGGTGTATGAGAATTTGAATGATTGCAGCCTTAGTTAAAACTTTCTTAAAGAAATACATGTAATTAGTAAATTCATATTAATTAACAAGAGTTTAAAAGATTAAATATGATATTGATTAAGAAGTATTAAGTGTGACTGGCATACCAAAGAAAACTTGTGAAATGACCAAGTGAGTATGTTGATATTTTATGGAGTATTAATGCATATATAGATAATGCTCATATTCTTGCATGAAGTATCCATCTTTGATAAAAATGAACAAAACATTACTCAAGGAAATGATATGAGAATGTAATTTTTTTTTCTTTCTATTTTGATCATGTAATATATTCCCGTAGCATGCAGAATAGTTGCTAAAAAGATAATTTTTAGCAACTATTATATTGGCTGTACTGAATTGAATATGTTTTGCTTACTGTGTGAACTCCCAAGTTTGCCACTGCCCTCTGTGTTTGCTGTTGTTCTTATGCCTTAATGAACATCTTTTCTGTGCAACCCTTTGGCCTGTTTTTCTCTTAGCTGCATATCGTTTTTTATTTTGAGATATGTAATTGTTTTAACCTGACAATCCTCTTACTTCTCTACCTCCTCTCTCTCTCCCTCTCCATTCTCCTCCTCCTCCTCCTCCTCCTCCTCCTCCTCCTCCTCCTCCTCCTCCTCCTCCTCCTCCTCCTCCTCCTCCTCCTCCTCCTCCTCCTCCTCCCTTTTCTCCTCCTCCTCCTCCTCCTCCCTTTTCTCCTCCTCCTCCTTCTCCTCCATCTGCTCCTCCTCCTCCTCTGTCTCCTCCTCCTCCTCCTCTGTCTCCTCCTCCTCCTCCTCCTCCTCCTCCTCCTCCTCCTCCTCCTCCTCCTCCTCCTCCTCCTCCTCCTCCTCCTCCTCCTCCTCCTCCTTCTCCTCTTCCTCTTCCTTTTCCTCTTCCTCCTCCTCCTCCTCCTCCTCCTCCTCCTCCTCCTCCTCCTCCTCCTCTCTCCCTTCCTCTCTCCCTCCCTCCCTCCCTCCCTCCCTCCCTCCCTCCCTCCCTCCCTCCCTCCCTCACTGTTCAACCTTGATTGCCATCCCTAAACTCCTAGAAAAGGAAATAAAATAAAATTATGCAAATCATTCCTACAAATGTTATATTTGGAGTAGGGTATTAATATGTTTATATTTTCTTACAAAGATATCCCCAGTGTCCTTCATTAGTGAACTTGGCCAGAAGATCAAGGAAGGATATGTTAAGAAGAGAATTGGGGGCTATAATGGAGGATGCTGTAGATGGTAAGTGTCATTTTTGTGTGCATCATGACCATGAGTGCAAGTTCTGTGGCTGGGGAATATCTGTGTTTGTGGATTTGTAAGTGTGATACCAATTTTCTAAAGCATTATTGATAATTAATAGATTTGTATATATTTTATCTGTTTGATTTTAATTCTTAGATTTATAATCTTCACTACATTATACTATATGAATATTTTCTTTACAGAAATAGAAAAATTAGATAGGAATACATTTTCAAGAGCCATTTTAGGTCAGCAAAATAAGAAACTATTTTTTCTCCAAATCCATAATGATTCATGGATATTCATTGTCATATGTTGAGTTGAAAAACCCATTGACATTAATGATATTTTGTATGTACTGTAAGTTTTTCCCTTGTAATGAGACACTCATGTAATCATGAGTGTCTCATATGTACTAAAATAATAGAAGTGTAATTGCTTAGGTTGCATATGTGTTAAACAGGATCTATTGTTGCAAATTATGCTGATGATCTCATATTTCCTTCAACATGAATCTATAATTGTTGGTAGTTGTGGTATCCACCATTGATTTGTGAGTCAGTTTAGAGATAGATAGCTCCTCAAGCATTTGGTCACCAAAATGCCAGTCTTCTGACCTCACGTAATTTCTGTATACCTTGATTTTTAAAATTTTCTTTTTTAATACTTAATATTATTGTTATTATTGTTGGGAACCACTGCTGAGGTTCCAGGTGAGCGTTTAATGGCAATAGCATAGTCTGAAAGAAAGATTGTTTCTGCTCTTACATTTAGTCATTGGTCACAAGTCATGAATACAACAGAATGCACTAGTCAGAGCCACATGACTATGGTATCTCAGCAAATACCTTTTCACATGACCAGTCTGTGTGTCTCCCTCTTAGTTGATCTCTATCCTTTCTCTTATCTCTCTGTTTGAATCAGGGTGTGTTCTTACTTATAAACATCAGTGGGAGCATCACCTATTTGCTACAGTTACCACATATGATTGAAGGGTTTGAACATCAGGACTGACCTGCATTGACCTACTGAGGGGACTTGTCTAAGAGGCCTATCACTAATCCTAAAAGAAAGATCATGCAGTCTTGTGGCCTTCGGTCAGGTTTAAGAGTCTTTACAAGAGATTATTACAATTATTATTATTGTCATTATTATTATTATTGTTATTATTATTATTAATATTATTATTATTATTGTTATTGTTATTATTATTATTATTATTATTATTATTATTATTATTATTATTATTATTATTATTATTATTATTATTATTATTATTGAGATTGCCATCATTACAATGCTATATGTAATACAGATAGAAATTAAAGATTAAAGTTCCTTGAAAATCAAGAAAATGGTTACACAGATGAGATTAGGCAGACTAGTAATTGGAGACTAAAGTCTGTTGAATCCGTCTATGTTTAAACAAAATTGATAAACAAAATTCACAGTGGACACAACATATATGTACATGCTGTCCCAGCATCATTGGGTTTGCACTATTCATGGGTTAAGGGATTAAAAAGAATTGATATTGTTTCAGTACATTATTGCAGTTTTGAATGTAATACATAATCTGTTTCATCACTGATTGTGGTCAAATTATGGTGGTGTTATATTTCATTACTGTTTGAAATGATTAATAAATGTTCAGTTTACAATATTTATTTTCTTACTCTCAATTTGCTCAGGTGCACAAGTCCCTGCACAGGAAAGTACAAGCAACGTTGGCTCATTCTGAAAGAGACCT
>NC_091579.1:10649161-10651661 GCF_042767895.1 Penaeus vannamei
AAGTCTGGGTTTGTAATATCTTAATAATTTTAATTTTAGGAAGGTGATTAGTTGGTGTAATTTTTAAAAATGTTAGGCTGTGCATTTTGATGATTATATCCAAATTTGGTATGGAGAATGATATTGTGAGGACATTTTTTTACTGGTGTAGGTTTACATAAAAAAACACATGCATCTTGTCTGATTTCCTTTTCTATTCTTTTGTGTCTACAATCATCTACTGTATTTTACAACATGTAAGATACTGACGCATATAAGACCAACCCCTACCTTCAGTGAATAAGTTTATGTCTTTAGTATAATTTTGCATTTAATTTCACCTGAAATTTGCATAGTAGGAAAGAAAGGTAGAACCTCTTTAATTTGCATTAACACTTCATGTTGATGGGTGTTACTGCTGTTGTCAGGTTAATCATTGAGCTGAACAATTTGTACCATGGTTTGCTGTTTGGAAATAACCGGTTGTGAATGTGACTGTGTATATTTGGTGCACATCTTTTGATCATGTTGGTGCTATGAATAGGTTTTGATGCAGTTATCTGTTATTTACTAGGATCATTTATAAGCACACACTATTGAAGTTAGGTGCTGTGTCTGTATTTTGGACTTGATTTCAGTACCTATTTTATAGAAAGGTATAGAAATAGAAGTGATAGTAAGAACAGTGATACCTTATTTTAGTTGTAAAGGATTTTAATTCAAAAAAATGAATTTAGACACGTGTATATGTTAAGTACGTATATATACATGGACACATACACACACACATATATATGCATGCACATACACACATGCACCATGCACACACACACGCACACACACATGAACAAGCACACACACACAAACAAGCACACGCACACGAACAAGCATACGCACATGCACACAAACAAGCACACGCACATAAACAAGCACATGCACACAAACAAGCACACGCACATGCACAAGAACAAGCACACGCACACACATATCTCATGTGACTGACTCTTAAAGAACAGTCACATTAGAGTTCTGTGTCTATACAGCACAAAGAGAAGTTTACTTTGGTATGCAGTTGTTTAAGCTCAGATTATGCTAATTTTGGACCTTTGTAATAAGATAATTTCTTACCCTTAAACCCCATTTCCTCCACATATTTGAAAAGACATTTTTTTTTTCAGTAAGAGTAAGAAAAATGACATTACTAGTAAAGGTACAGTTACAATTTCAAATGTGTCTTTACACACAAAAAATTTATGACATGTATTAATGAATTATTAGAGAATTCATTTTTTTTCTATAATTAAATGTGTTTGTGTTTTTGTGTGCATGTGCCTGTGATATTATTGCATTTTATTTATGTATATATATATTTAATGGTAAGATTTCTATTTACATTAACTGCATAGAGGTTGTGCACATAGAAGTTGATATTTTTGTGGGATTCATTGATGTTAATTTCTTGATATATTAACGTTTTCAATGTAATATTACTAACGATATTTTGAGGTGTAAGAATTATGATTGTTTTATTGTTTGAACTTTCACTGATATTATGTTAGTAGAGTTTTCATTAGTCGTATATATATTATACACATATTTATTATGCAGCAGCTCTTCTTTTATAAACAATTTCTTAAGGATTTATTTCATGGGTGTCGTATATGCTCTCTTTTGAAAGTTTCCTTCCAAAGATATTTATATTTTGATTTATCATTATCACTATGTTGATTGATAGATGAATTGATTCATTCATTGTTAGTTGAGTATATGCTTTATACTATATAAAATGAATTATTGAATACTAAGGATTTATAACTACAGTTTGTTGGTATGTAGATGAAAATAAATAAGTGAATGAGAAAATATAGGATATTTATTTCCCTTGATTAATTCCATTGATTTTTCCCTTAGGCCCATCATTTTAGAACTGATCAATCAATTTTTTAAAGTTAATTATGACCACTAATCTGAAAAGCAAAGAGACTGAAAACTTCATTAACATCATACATTCAGTCTTAATTGTCCTAAGATACACACTGGGTTATTAACATCACTGAGGCCTACAGCATTAGTAATTTGTTTTTTACGAAATATTAGGCAGAATTTAGTATTGAAAATAATGGAATAAAAGACCAAAACTAAAACAAAGTTTCTTTTAGCTTATCCAGCTTTACTTTCTCTAAATGTTTACAGTACAACTAATAACACAATAATTTGGTTTCAAGATGTACATAAAAAAGCAGTGAAAATGGCTCTTTATTACGGTTAAAGTTTAAAAGGGAAGAGAGTGGGAAAAATAAGAGGACAATATTATTATTATTGTCATTGTTGTCAATAGTAAAAGCATGCTCATTAGTATCAGTACTACAAAGATTATATTAATATAATTATCATTATCATAGTTATTATCATTATTATAGTCATTATTACTATTATTATCATCATCATTATTGTTAGTAGTAGTATTTTTATTATTATTATTATTATCATTATTATCATTATTGTTGTTCTTGTTTTCATT